>NC_069506.1:156217194-156504694 GCF_027579735.1 Bombina bombina | reverse complement strand
TAAATGTAATATTCGAATTATGCAATACGTGTATTCGAATTCGAAAAATTCGAATTTAGATTGTAATAGTATTTCTAATGCTTTTTCTTTAAATGTAATATTCGAATTATGCAATATTCGAATTCGAAAAATTCGAATTTAGATTGTAAAAGTATTTCTAATGCTTTTAAATGTAATATTCGAATTATGCAATATTCGAATTCGAAAAATTCGAATTTATATTCGAATTCGAAAAATTCGAATTTATATTCGAATTCGAAAAATTCGAATTTATATTCGAATTCGAAAAATTCGAATTTATATTCGAATTCGAAAAATTCGAATTTCGAATGTAGACATTCGATATAATTATAAACATTCGAATTCGAAAGTGACATTCGAAAACTGTAAATAACATTCGATTTTCGAATTTTTAAGAATATTCGTTCTTATCGACATTCGAATTTAGAATTCGAATTTCGGTAATAACATTCGTTCTACATTCGAAATTCGAAAATTTGCACATTCGCCCATCCCTACTCAATAGTCACAAAATATTAAACAAAGATTAAAAATAAAGAATGTAAAATAAAGAAAAACATAAAATACAAAAAATCATTAAAGGGACAGTGTACTCCAGAATTTTTATTGTTTAAAAAGATAGATAATCCCTTTATTACCCATTCCTCAGGTTTTTCATAACCGACACTGTTATATTAATATATTTTTTACCTCTGTGATTACCTTGTATCTAAGTTTCTGCAGACTGCCCCCTTATTTTAGTTTTTTTGACAGACATGCATTTTAGCCAATCAGTGGTGACTCCTAGGTAACTCCACGTGCATGTTATCTATATGGCAGACATGAAATAACGCCCTGTAGCTTTGAGAAATTGTCTAAATGCCCTGAGATAAGAGGTGGCCTTCAAGAGCTTAGAAATTAGAATATGAGACTACCTAGATTTAGCTTTCAAAAACGAATACCAAAAGAACAAAGAAAATGTAATGATAAAAGTAAATTGAAAAGTTGCTTTAAATTGCATGCCCTATATGAATCATAAAAGTGTAATTTTGACTAGACGGTCCCTTTAAGATAACCCTATTGGCTCTATAATATCCATCATTTGATGGTAACCCATTATGCTCTGCTTTGAACCACAAGGAATATGGTAGAACCTAATGTGGTAAGAGGAAGCACTTCCAATCTATATAGGCATTTGACTCAATGTCCCTTGCCACCTGAAAATAGCATGTCATGATTCATCACATCAAGTTTACCTTTAAATACAAGCACCTCCCACTCATCTTTTGCCTATATCAGCTGTCTCTAAGAAAGCCTAATTTCTTGATGTTTGCAAGTCTGACTGCATCTGAACACTCTAGCTATGGCTCTTGTTTTGGAGTTCTGAGTTGTGCATTTATCTAACTTCTGTTGCAATCAATCTACAAAGAGGCTCATTCTTCTGTTTGTGGACACTATCTGTTTTTTGAGCTTTTAAGCTCTCACTGCCTAATTGTAATCCTTCATGCCTGTGAAGGATTACAGTCTCACTACCTGTCAGCTGATTGCAGCAACATCTCTCCCTCAGTGCAGGTATCTGTTCAGCTTGGCAGCTGATTCCTCTCTAAGTCATCCTGACTTCTCAGCAGTTCTGGTAATCACTCTGCACTTACACAGTCTCAGCTCTCGCTATTGTATTTTGATTCATCCTCCTGAATTCTGTGAACTCCATCACGGTCTTTATTTTCATATACTTCTTGCTGGGTAACAAAACTTGCCATTTGCTCTCTGAATTTTATATATACAAGGCTGTAAATAATTATACCAATATCTCTCACTGCGATTGTCACATAAATACTATCAAATTATGTTGTCTTAAGTAGCACCTTGTTGCTGTTACATTTGGACATTCCTACCTCATTTTAAGTGATACTAACGCTAAATAGTAGTGATTCAGCTTGAATTTTACTTTGTGTTCAGCTGTTACTATTGTTAGTCACAAACATTATAAAATTCAGTCAACCAACTGAGTAAATCTCTGTTAAGTGTTGCATAGTAAGTAGCCATATTTCATCTCTGAACCAGAAGGTTGACTTTTTGGCCTAAGGGTTAACAGAACTTCAGTCAGAGAACCGCACACTGAAAAGTTTAATGAAAGACTTACTTATAGCAAATAATTCTGATATACCTGAATCTATTGTAAATCCTCCACCAATTTTCTCTGGGATAAAGTCAGAGTTTAGGGAATTCAAAAATGCTTGTCTCTTATTTTACACACTGTAGCCAAAGACATTTAGCTCTGAAAGAACTACAGTTTGCACTACCATCCCATACCTGAAGGGGGAACCAAGGGCCTGGGCAAGCCATTTTTTATTTAGACAGATGCTCCTATTCTCAATTCCATACAGGAATTCTTCTCAGCCATGGCTACTCTTTATGATGATACCCATAAACAACTTCCCGCAGAAACAGCCCTTAGAACATTAAAACAAGGCCGGAGACCGGTTGAAGAACACGTGGCAGAATTTCAAATGTGGTCTACAGACTCTGAATGGAACCAGTAGAGCTTAAAAAAACAATTTAGACTGGAACTGTCTGACTACCTTACAGTACATCTATTATCCATATTGAAAACAATATCCAACCTTTTATAATGATTTTGCTGATGTTTTTGACCAAAAAGAGGCAGAAAATCTGCCACCGCATAGAATTTATGATTGCCCCATATATACTATTCCAGGTGCCAGTATTCCTTTTGGCAAGACATACTCACTGTCCCAAAATGAATTGCAATACTTTAGGGAGTATTTGGAAGATAACCTTAGGAAAGGATTAATACGCCCATTCACCTCTCCCGCAGCTGCAGGTATATTCTTTGTTAGGAATAAAGATAAAAGTTGTGGATGGGGTGACCTAGGACTCTCAAACAGGAGTCCCCTTAGAGTAAGCTTACGTATCCCTAAAGGGCAGTGCCTAATACCAAAAATATAGTTACAGAAAGATGTTTGGGGAGAGACAGAGGTATTATGTGGCACACTTAAGATAAGAGCCTAGAAATAATAATTGTTTCAGAGTGAGCTCGGAGGACTGGTACAAATTAAAATATAACTTTTATTCGTTTTAATTATAAAAGTTGGTTAGAACACCACTATAGGTAGAATAAAATTATAAAATTCAAACACACATAGATATAAGGATTATCCAATAAGCACAGATTATAACGATTCAATATTAAATCAGAGTTATGTGAGCTAGTTAAATCAAGTACAAATGACCCCAGGTACAGATAACAACCTATCTATAAAGTCTGGAGGTATATAGGCTCCTATGTCTATTTCTAATATGTAGGGTCAAATAGAGACGAGATTGAAAGCTATCTTAACCTGGTTAGGATCATAAGAAAAACAAGTATTAGTCCTTAGGAGGGTTAAAAGGTATTGGCATAATTATTATATTAAAGGTGAATCTCTAAATATAACGTGGGATGGTATCAAACCATCTACTTATCTACTAGAGGAAAAATAAAGTGTTAAAAATAAATATGTGTTAAAGAAAAAACACAATATTATATATTGGTTAGTACACACTTCTCTTACAACTAATAGGGTATAGGCCCTTAGGTATACAATAGAATGAGGACTATCTATGCTTAAAGAAAGCTTGAAAAGGCTAAGTGCTGAGCACTGGGTCTTGACCTACAAGTTTGGATATCAAGGGGGATTAAAGCGCTTGGTAGAGCAGCTAGTAACTATAAAGTGACTGAGAGTATATAACTCTGATAAATACGGCTTCAGAGTATTTTAAAATAACAATTATATTACTGCCGCCAAAAACAATACCCCCATTGTGTAGGTTAAGTAAGACTCAGTATCCAAGTAAGAATTATAGTCTATTTTTGTTTAAACTAGGTGCCAATTAAGGCCAACAATTAAGCACTATTATGTACTATTATACAGGTAAAGAGAAGCAGTGTGAACGCCTGACGCGCGTTTCGCTAACTGTTTTATCAAAGGTGCCATTCGTCATTCGAGAGGCTCTTTTTATCAGAACGTCAGCCAATCCGGGGAGAGGTGTGTCCCAGACAGATGATCACAGTCACCAATCACAGGGAGGCTGTGACGTATTGCGGTTACGTATCTGCTATCGTCATTTTCGGCAGAAGGTGTGTTGACAGTTGACCAATCACATAAAGTTTTATGTTGAGACCATAACAAATGAAAACTGTCAATCGATGGTTTAATTCATGGTGCTTATGATAAAAAAATAATAAATAAATAGACACTACCGCGCATGAGATCAGTAATGGTACGTAGTAGTTTAACTGTACTCTGTGGCTATAACCAATGAAAATACACTGAAGGTTATCATAAGTCTAACGTTAGGATCTGTTGATGATCAAAATATCCATATGTCTCGTCTACCACCCTTAGGAGAGTTGCAAGTGATCTACACTGATAGTAGAGAAAAAAAAATAATCAGCAGAAGGAATACTCTGTAATGGTCTCCAGACAAAAAACTGTATGTCCAAATTAAAGTGCAGAAATACAATTTTATATGTGTATATTAACCATAATTACATGGGTTATGTCCAGATATACTGGCTTGTATATTTTGCACAAAAATGCTTCCTTATGTGGTAGTAGAATAAAGTATTCTATGAAACACACATATTCTTAGTATTACGTCTATAAGCCATTAAGCACAATATAAAGAATTGATAGAGGTTCAGATGTTTGTGTTTTTCAATTGCGGTGTGATGCCTTTCTTATTTTGTTTTACTTATGTACATATCTCTTATACCAGATAATAAGAGGTAACCCCAAATGTCAAATAATTTGTGGACATCATGATCATATAAGGGTTTAATCAATTAGTCACACATAATTGATTATGTGTATAGTGCATGCTCCATTATAGAGTGATTATCTAAACATAATCATATTTGGGTAGTCATAGCCAATATGATAATCTCAGTGTGTAACAATTGAATACTAGGGCGTACGAATGTCTAGGAGTGTTTGTTCTTATAATATTTTTATTCAGGATTTTCTAGGTATTACAAGAATGGGCCAAAACTTAGTTGTTCATTTAGGTATTTTGGAGCCATGGTTTGTAGCCAAAATATCCATTTAGTTTCTTCTCTGAGGAGCATCGCTTCTACATCACCTCCTCTTATTCCAGGTTTCACCCATTGGAGAATCCAGCATTTTAGATATGCTTTACCATTATGTTTCCCAAGGAAGTGTTTTGCCACTGATGTAATTTTCTTCAACCTTTTCCAGGTCATTCCTGGCATTACGAATATTACCAAGGTGTTCTCCTAGTCTAATCCTCAACTCCCTGGTTGACATGCCCACATATTTTTGTCACATTTGCATTCAATGTAGTAAATAATATTCTTGGTGCGACAGTTGTAAAATTCATCCATGTACCTATTTCCTTTTGGAAAGATTTCTATCTGTTTCATAGTGCATATTTATTGACATAATTTACATGTCCCACATGGGTATGTACCTTTCAAATTATCCTTTCTTTTTTTGATATGTTTAACAAAAGGACTTTTTACAATGTTTGTCTCTTATTGTAGGTGCCCGTCTCCAGGAAATTGATATCCTATCTCCCACTTGTTTAGCAAGATCCTCATCTATGTGTAGTATGTGGAGATGTCTGTTTAGGATATCAGTGATTTCCTTATGGGCCTCATTGTAGGTACCAATACATTTTTTTTTGGTCTTTGCTGTCCCTTGTTTTTGGTACTAGGAGATCTGATCTTACAGTATGAAGTGACCTATGGTATGCTATTTTAAGAATAGAGTTTGGGTAGCCCCTCTCCTTTAATCTTCTTTTAAGCTCTTTAGCTTGCTCTTTAAATATCTCAATACTTGAGCAGTTGCACCATAGTTGCAAGAACTCTCCGTAGGGGATAGCTTTTTTAGTGGGTTTATGGTGTGCTCTTTCAAATCTTAGAATATAATTGGTTGCTGTCTCCTTCCTATATAAGTTTGTTTCAATTCTACTGAACAGATCTCTCCAAATACTCAGATTGAGGAAAGTAACTTTATCATAGTTAATATCATAAGTTAGTTTTAAATTAAAATCATTCAGATTCAATTCACTCATGAATGTTTTGAAGGTATCAGTGTCACCTCTCCATAGTATGAAGACATCATCTATGTACCTCAGCCACAGCAAAATAGATTCCATGTATTTCACCATTTTCTCTCCAAAGACGGTTTCCCATTTCCACCATCCTAGATGCACGTTTGCATATGCAGGGGCACATTAATTTGGATATACAGTTTTAATTTGGACATACAGTTTTTTGTTTTGAGACCAATACAGAGAATTCCTTCTGCTGATTAAATTTTTTTCTCTACTATCAGTGTAGATCACTCGCAACTCTCCTAAGGGTGGTAGATGAGACATATTGATATTTTGATCATCAACCGATCCTAACATTAGACTTATGATAACCTTCAGTGTATTTTCATTGGTTATAGCCGCAGAGTACAGTTAAACTACTACATACCATTACTGATCTCATGCGTGGTAGTGCCTATTTATTTATTATTTTTTATCATAAGCACCATGAATTAAACCATCAAGTTTTCATTTGTTATGGTCTCAACATAAAACTTTATGTGATTGGTCAACTGTCAACACACCTTCTGCCAAAAATGACGATAGCAGATACATAACCACAATACGTCACAGCCTCCCTGTGATTGGTGACTGTGATCATCTGTCCGGGACACACCTCTCCCCGGATTGGCTGACGTTCTGATAAAAAGAACCTCTCGAATGACGAATGGCACCTTTGATAAAACAGTTAGCGAAACGCACGTCAGGCGTTCGCACTGCTTCTCTTTACCTGTATAATAGTACATAATAGTGCTTAATTGTTGGCCTTAATTGGCACCTAGCTTAAACAAAAATAGACTATATATCTTACTTGGTCACTGAGTCTTACTTAACCTACACAATGGGGGTATTGTTTGGGAAATTTTGGCGGCCGTAATATAATTGTTATTTTAAAATACTCTGAAGCCGTATTCATCAGAGTTATATACTCTCAGTCACTTTATAGTTACTAACAGCTCCACCAAGCGCTCTAATCCCCCTTGATATCCAAACTCGTGGGTCAAAACCCAGTGCTCAGCACTTAGCCTTTTCAAGCCTTCTTTAAGCATATATAGTCCTCATTCTATTGTATACCTAAAGGCCTATGTCCTATCAGGTGTAAGAGAAGTGTGTACTAACCAATATATAATAGTGTGTTTTTTCTTTAACACATATTTATTTTTAACACTTTATTTTTCCTCTAGTAGATAAGTAGATGGTTTGATACCACCCCATGTTATATTTAGGGATTCACCTTTGATATAATAATTATGCCAATACCTTTTAACCCTCCTAAGGGCTAATACTTGTTTTTCCTAACCAGGTTAAGCTAGCTTTCAATCTCGTTGAGACTTAGGGCTCCATGATTGAAAGCTCTCTGGGCTGGCGAGATTATTAAAGAATGCTCGCCAGTCCTTCTATTTCCATGGTAAAATGATCTAAAGCCATTTTTTACCCTAAAAACAGGATGTCTCGCTAAGGGGCGTATACTGCATTTTCATATCAAATGTGCACAGCAAAATTCATATTTTAAACATTATACAAAACAAATGTTTGAACCATTCACACAAAAATAAGCAGGGAAAATTGTATTGTTAAGGTGCATCAAAAATCGTAACAAAATTCTTCACCATGGGCGTATATGAAAATGTCTCTCTAATCCCAGTGTAATTCTATAAACATTTTCGCACTGCAGATTCTCACAGCTTTTCTCAAAACAATACGAACAATTATAACTCCAAGAGAAAAACAAATGCATACTTAAATATATGCGAATATAAGATGCTCTATGCAGAAAGCAGCATAATGTGAGTTATATTGGCTGCAGGATTTTAATTTTAAAGTGCTCCCCATGCTCCCTGCTAATTTCGCACTAAGGAGCGAAGTTTCCCTAACCGGCGAGCTTCATTACTTTTAATAGGAGCCATCTAGCCACTCGCAGGGACTGCCCCTTTTTTTACAATCATTGCACCAGGGCAGTCCTGCGAGTGTCAGCGAGAAAAAGGTTTGAGCTGGCGAAGAATATATCATCGTGCTCTTAGTCTCTATTTGACCCCACATATTTGAAACAGATATAGGAGCCTATATACCTCCAGACTTTATAGATAGGTTGTTATCTGAACCTGGGGTCATTTGTACTTGATTTAACTAGCTCACGTAACTCTGATTTAATATTGAATCGTCAGAATCTGTGTTTATTGGATAATCCTTATATTTATGTGTGTTTGCCTTTTATAATTTTATTTTACCTATAGTGGTGTTCTAACCAACCTTTTATAATTAAAATGAATAAAAGTTATATTTTAATGTGTACCAGTCCTCCCAAGTGTGCCACATAATACCTCTATCTCTCCCCAAACCTCTTTCTGTAACTATATTTTTGGTATTAGGCACTGACCTTTAGGAATAAGTAGACTTACCCTAAGGGGACTCCTGTTTGAGAATCCTAGGGCTCCCCATCCACACCTCTATTCTATAGAGGGTTTTTTTCCAAAACTTATATATTTTGTGACTATTCAGTAGTCTTTCTGGGTAATTATGGCATCCATCAACTTGATGGATGACTTTCTCTCCAGAGAAAAAGAACGTCAAGCAAATATTTATAAAACATTTTCTAACTTTACGGCAGAGGGTATTTTTAATAAAGAAATTAATGATTGGGAAATAGGTCTGAAACTCTTGGGAGGCTTGTTAAGAAAACATACAAGATCAGTTTGGAAATAGAGTACCAACGATCGTTACCTTGCAAAACATATTATCCCAAGAGGTTTGAGAGTCAGATTTTACCTACTTTCTCTTCCCATATAGAAAGTTACAGAGAGAGATGGGAACAAGCATTAATCTCATGTTTTGAAGTTCTAGTGGCTATCCTCTCTGATTATGATACTGAGATTGTCGATGAATTGAGTAAAGAAATTTCTGACTTGAACACCAAATTACACAAATGTGAACCTCTTGAGACTTTTAAGACTGCTTATAAGAACCTAAGGGAAGAATTAGATACTAAGGAAAAGGAAATAAAACTAAATGTGGCAAACTTACTAGGGACATAAAAGATTTTGAAAAAGGCCGTATTTTTACGTGGTATGAAAAGAATCCCAGACGCAGGAGGAACTAGCTCCCCTCTAATGTAAACAAAGAGGAGGTAGCATCCTCGGAATGTGAATCCTCTGCGGCAGAAGATAATGAAGAGGGTGCCATAAACAGGACCTTACTTGTACAAAATGCAAGTTAAACACATGCTATTCTTTAAAAAAACGAGGAATCAAAGAAAACAAAAACAAAAGAAAAAGAAGGGGTGGGCAACCAAGATCAAAATCTCGGAAACAGAACCAGGTGGGGATACAGGAACAATGGTGGGAATCGGGATGATTGGGGGAGGAGACCACGATGGTCGAAAAAGAGAGCCTTCAAATCCTTAACCTCTCTCATAAAATACTCACCACCCACCATATAAGTGTCCTGAATAGTGATGTCGCAAATAGTTCACAGGCAAATAGTTCCCGGCGAACATAGCATGTTCGCGTTCGCCGTGGCGGGCGAACATATGCGATATTCGATCCGCCCCCTATTTGTCATCATTGAGTAATACTTTGACCCTGTACCGCACAGTCAGAAGACACATTCCAGCCAATCAGAGGCAGACACTCCTTCCCAGACCCTTCTACCTCCTGGACAGCATCCATTTTAGATTCATTTGGAAGCTGCATTCTTAGTGAGAGGAGGGACAGTGTAGCTGCTGCTGATTTAATAGGGAAATTGATAGCTAGGCTAGTGTATTCAGTGTCTACTACAGTCCTGAAGGACTCATCTGATCTCTGCTGTAAGGACAGCACCCCAAAAAGCCCTTTTTAGGGCTAGAACATCAGTCTGCTTTTTTTTTTTTCTGTGCAATCTAATTGCAGTTGCCTGCCTGCCAGCGTGTGTGTCAGGCTCACAGCCCTGAAACGCACACTTTTTTGACTGTGTTAAATAATTGCAGTCAGTTTCCTTCACACGTGTGCGTTTCACGGCCTGCCTGCCAGGGCACAGTGTCACCCCAGTGCAACTCATATCTGGTGTAACAATAGTGTAGATTTAAAAAAAAAAAACACTTTTTTGTCTGTGTTAAATAATAGCAGTCAGTTTCCTTCACACGTGTGCGTTTCAGGGCCTGCCTGCCAGGGCACAGTGTCACCCCAGTGCAACTCATATCTGGTGTAACAGTAGTGTAGATTTAAAAAAACAACACTTTTTGACTGTGTTAAATAATAGCAGTCAGTTTCCTTCACACGTGTGCGTTTCAGGGCCTGCCTGCCAGGGCACAGTGTCACCCCAGTGCAACTCATATCTGGTGTAACAGTAGTGTAGATTTAAAAAAAAAAAAAAACACTTTTTTGACTGTTAAATAATAGCAGTCAGTTTCCTTCACACGTGTGCGTTTCAGGGCCTGCCTGCCAGGGCACAGTGTCACCCCAGTGCAACTCATATCTGGTGTAACAGTAGTGTAGATTTAAAAAAAAAAATACTTTTTTGACTGTGTTAAATAATAGCAGTCAGTTTCCTTCACACGTGTGCGGTTCAGGGCCTGCCTGCCAGGGCACAGTGTCACCCCAGTGCAACTCATATCTGGTGTAACAGTAGTGTAGATTTTAAAAAAAAAAAACACTTTTTTGACTGTGTTAAATAATAGCAGTCAGTTTCCTTCAAACGTGTGCATTTCACGGCCCTGCCTGCCAGGGCACAGTGTCACCCCAGTGCAACTCATATCTGGTGTAACAGTAGTGTAGATTTAAAAAAAAACCCACTTTTTTGACTGTGTTAAATAATAGCAGTCAGTTTCCTTCACACGTGTGTGTTTCAGGGCCTGCCTGCGAGGGCACAGTGTCACCCCAGTGCAACTCATATCTGGTGTAACAGTAGTGTAGATTTAAAAAAAATAACACTTTTTTGACTGTGTTAAATAATAGCAGTCAGTTTCCTTCACACGTGTGCGTTTCAGGACCTGCCTGCCAGGGCACAGTGTCACCCCAGTGCAACTCATATCTGGTGTAACAGTAGTGTAGATTTTAAAAAAAACAACACTTTTTTGACTGTGTTAAATAATAGCAGTCAGTTTCCTTCACACGTGTGCGTTTCAGGGCCTGCCTGCCAGGGCACAGTGTCACCCCAGTGCAACTCATATCTGGTGTAACAGTGGTAAACAACACTTTTATGACTGTGTTAAATAATAGCAGTCAGTTTCCTTCACACGTGTGCGTTTCAGTGCCTGCGAGGGCACAGTGTCACCCCAGTGCAACTCATATCTGGTGTAACAGTAGTGTACATTTTAAAAAAAAACAACACTTTTTTGACTGTGTTAAATAATAGCAGTCAGTTTACTTCACACGTGTGCATTTCAGGCCCTGCCTGCCAGGGCACAGTGTCACCCCAGTGCAACTCATATCTGGTGTAACAGTAGTGTAGATTTAAAAAAAAAAAAAACACTTTTTTGACTGTGTTAAATAATAGCAGTCAGTTTCCTTCACACATGTGCGTTTCAGTGCCTGCCTGTCAGGGCACAGTGTCACCCCAGTGCAACTCATATCTGGTGTAACAGTAGTCTAGATTTAAAAAACAACAACACTTTTTTGACTGTGTTAAATAATTGCAGTTAGTTTCCTTCACACGTGTGCGTTTCACGGCCTGCCTGCCAGGGCACAGTGTCACCCCAGTGCAACTCATATCTGGTGTAACATTAGTGTAGATTTAAAAAAAAAAAACACTTTTTTGACTGTGTTAAATAATAGCACTCAGTTTCCTTCACACGTGTGCGTTTCAGGGCCTGCCTACCAGGGCACAGTGTCACCCCAGTGCAACTCATATCTGGTGTAACAGTAGTGTAGATTTAAAAAAACAACACTTTTTTGACTGTGTTAAATAATAGCAGTCAGTTTCCTTCACACGTGTGCGTTTCAGGGTCTGCCTGCCACGGCACAGTGTCACCCCAGTGCAACTCATATCTGGTGTAACAGTAGAGTAGATTTAAAAAAAAAAAAACACTTTTTTGACTGTGTTAAATAATAGCAGTCAGTTTCCTTCACACGTGTGCGTTTCAGGGCCTGCCTGCCAGGGCACAGTGTCGCCCCAGTGCAACTCATATCTGGTGTAACAGTAGTGTAGATTTAAAAAAAAAAAAAAATACTTTTTTGACTGTGTTAAATAATAGCAGTCATTTTCCTTCACACGTGTGCATTTCAGTGCCTGCCTGCCAGGGCACAGTGTCACCCCAGTGCAACTCATGTCTGGTGTAACAGTAGTAAACAACACTTTTTTGACTGTGTTAAATAATAGCAGTCAGTTTCCTTCACACGTGTGTGTTTCAGGGCCTGCCTGCCAGGGCACAGTGTCACCCCAGTGCAACTCATTTCTGGTGTAACAGTAGTGTAGATTTAAAAAAAAAAAAAAAAAAAAACTTTTTGACTGTGTTAAATAATAGCAGTCAGTTTCCTTCACACGTGTGCGTTTCAGGGCCTGCCTGCCAGGGCACAGTGTCACCCCAGTGCAACTCATATTTGGTGTAACAGCAGTGTAGATTTAAAAAAAAAAACAACACTTTTTTGACTGTGTTAAATAATAGCAGTCAGTTTCCTTCACACGTGTGTGTTTCAGGGCCTGCCTGCCAGGGCACAGTGTCACCCCAGTGCAACTCATTTCTGGTGTAACAGTAGTGTAGATTTAAAAAAAAAAAAAAAAAAAAAACTTTTTGACTGTGTTAAATAATAGCAGTCAGTTTCCTTCACACGTGTGCGTTTCAGGGCCTGCCTGCCAGGGCACAGTGTCACCCCAGTGCAACTCATATTTGGTGTAACAGCAGTGTAGATTTAAAAAAAAAACAACACTTTTTTGACTGTGTTAAATAATAGCAGTCAGTTTCCTTCACACGTGTGCGTTTCAGGGCCTGCCTGCCAGGGCACAGTGTCACCCCAGTGCAACTCATATCTGGTGTAACAGTAGTGTAGATTTAAAAAAAAAAAACACTTTTTGACTGTGTTAAATAATAGCAGTCAGTTTCCTTCACACGTGTGCGTTTCAGGGCCTGCCTGCCAGGGCACAGTGTCACCCCATCTTACCTGATGTTTTAAAGCACGTTATTCCAAACAATTTAGGGATGTTAGTTGATTTATGCCGTTTATGGCTTAAAACCAGACTCTGCATCAACTATGTAATTTTCCATGGGAGTTTTGCCATGGATCCCCCTCTGGCATGCCACAGTCCAGGTCTTAGTCCCCTTGAAACAACTTTTCCATCACTATTGGGGCCAGAAAGAGTCCCTGTGGGTTTTAAAATTCGCCTGCCCATTGAAGTCGCCGGATCGCAAACTTTTGGGGAAGTTCGCGTCCGCTACTTGCGAACCCAAATTTTTAGGTTCGCAACATCACTAATCATAAATTGTACGCAAAACTGGAAAAATGCCATTTCCATGCTACGACAATAACGTGTCTGGAATGCATTATTTCCCCTAATGGGATTGAAATGGACCCTGAAAAAGTATCCGCCATTGATAACTGGCCTCAACCTACCACATAATGAGCTCTGCAATGCTTTTTAGGGTTTGCAAATTTCTACAGAAACGGTATCTACAATTTCTCCTCCATAGTGAAACCACTCACAAAACTCACCAGGAAACATAACAACTTCCATTGGACCATAGAGACACAAAATGCTTTTGATCACTTAAAGTCATGTTTCACCTCTGCACTAGTTTTACAACTTCCAGATAAACAATAAATTTTAGAAGTAGATGCCTCTAACTCAGGTCTTGGTGCATTCTATCTCAAAGTAACCATATCACGTTTTCAATCCACCCTGTCACCTTCTATTCCAGAACACTATCCCCTGCAGACGTCAACTACTCTGTTGGAGATAAAGAATTCCTAGCTATAAAATGTGCTCTGGAAACATGGAGACACTTAATAGAAGGCACAAAACTACCCATTACAATTTATACTCACCATAGAAACCTTGAGTACCTCAAAAAGAATAAGACTCTCTCATCAAGACAAGTCAGGTGGTCCCTATTCTTCTATCAATTCAATTTTTTGATCACTTATAGACCAGGTGGGAAAAATATCAAGGCAGACTCCCTGTCACAACTTCAAGAACAACCAACTCAAACAGAGTTGCCTACATATATTATCCCATTGGAAAAGATAATCGCTCTTACTTCACCTCTGGAATCTCAAATTCAAAAGGCTCTTCAATCTGACAGATACCCTATTCAAAAGTCCACTTAGGGTCCTCTGGGTTGTATTACCATGCAGACCAATTATACATACCAACATCCTTACAAACAGGCCTACTCAAACAATATCATGATGCACCTTTATCAGGTCATCCAGGGATTTCCAAGACTCTTCACTTACTCAAGAGATTGTTCTGGTGGCCAAAAATGGATAGAAATGTCTATGAGTATGTCAGTTCCTGTGAGATATGTGTCAAAAACAAGGTAGATCACAAAAAACCTTTTGGTCTTCTTACTCCCCCACCAATTCCAGATTCTCCTTGGTCCTTCACTTCAATGGATTTCATTGTCGAGCTACCTATCTCTTAACATTGTAATACGATACTTGTTGTAGTTGATCACCCAACCAAATTAGCCCACTTCATACCTCTTAAACGTTTACCTACAGCTTTGAAGACAGCTCAAGTTTTCATCTCCCAGATTGTGAAATTGCTTGGTTTACCTACCACCATTTTGAGTGATAGTGGCACACAATTCACATCCAACTTCTAGAAACAACGTTGCAGGATACTTCACATAGATTCCTGTCTATGCAGTGCCTACCACACTCAAATGCTGTCACCCTTAACATACACTGCACATATAAGATCCACCCTACCTTTCACGTATCCTTATTGAAACCTTACATAAAGGATCTTAATCCTGAAAGAATCAAGACACCAGGACCTCCTATCTTGATAAATGACCAGCTAGAATATGAAGTTGAAAATATTTTGGATTAAAGGAAAAGACGCCGCCATTTGGAATATCTCGTTCGATAGAAGGGATATGGTTCTGAAGAGGAGTCCTGGATACCCCGTAAAGATATTCATGCCCCAATATTGATCAAGACCTTTCACCAGTTACATCTTGAGAAAGATAAGACCTGAATCTTCGATGCCTGATGAAACAGCTAGCTGAGCTGAGAAACGCATTTCAATCTGTTATAATTATTGCTTTTCTACACCTGGGATAATGCTTATACCCATGGGTTTTTCATATCACTTTTCATAAAATATATATATATTGTATTTTATGGATGCCAGAACTTGATTAGTTATTTCCAACACTTGGAACACCTGTGCCTTGATATCCTATTGGAGGATCAGTTTGCTGAGACACTGTGAGTTCCCTGCTTGTGTCAATTAGCACATATGGTGCTGCTCCCTTTGTGAGTATAACCACAATACAAGATCTTTATCATTATTACTATCCCAGTATCACACTCTTGTTTGTGAATTTTTTCACAGATTCCTGTATTCTTTTTAATTCTTTGAGAGGAGTTGCCGTGACCACACAAGTTGGACTCTACCATTTTGGATTGGATCCATCACCACAGAAGTGCACATCTAGATTATCTGGACTTTATCACAATTCTCAATTAAGGACTCAAATAAGATTTTTGTGCCTTTGGTATTATTGTTCTCCACGGTTAACATTATGTTTCTATATGTAGATTTTTCTGTGTCAATATAGTCTCCATATATAATGATATAGTACTCTCATATATATCAATATTTATTTTGTGCATCACAAGCACCCCCTAGAGATGGACACATCAGTGTAAACAACATATTTGATTCCTCTCTAAGTAGGGTGACCATATTGCTGCTTTAAAAAGGGACACATATGAAAAATACATATGTCAGGGCTGTTTTCAGGGCTGTTTAAAGAAATGTTTTGTATAAGAACCCTGACATATGTATTTTTCATATGTGTCCCTTCTTAAAGCGGCAATATGGTCAGCCTATCTCTAAGGCATCCTGACTCCTCAGAAGTTCTAATAATCACTCTAGACTTACACAGTCTCAGCTCTCACTACTGTATTTGGATTCATCCTCCTGAATTCTGTGAACTCTGCTCTCCTCCATCATGGTCTGTATTTTCATATACTTCTTGCTGGGTAACAAAACTTGCCATTTGCTCTCTGAATGTTATATATACAAGGCTGTAAATAATTATACCAATATCTCTCACTGCAATTGCCACAGAAATACTATCAAAATATGTTGTCTTAAGTAGCACCTTGTTGCTGTTACATTTGGACATTCCTTCCTCATTTAAAGTGATACTAAGGCTAATTAGTAGTGATTCAGCTTGAGCTTAAATTCGTTTTCAGCTGTAACTAAGAGTATATATCCATTTTTCATCCAGTTGTAGTAATTTATTTTTTCTATCACCTCCCCGTCGAAGGGGGGGGGGGGGGGTACATGATCAATTTGCATCAACCGTAAATCCTTTACAGTATAATCCTAACTCAGGAAATAGCTTGCTACCAATTTATCTGTTTTTCGCTTATTCAATGCCGATCTAATAGCACTTCTGTGGTTCACCATCCTCTTTTTTTATACCATTGTCTGTTTTACTAATGTAATATCTTCCACAAATGCAACTGAGTAAGTAAACTACATATTTCATTTAACATGTGAGATGGTATTTAATCTTGAATTTATGATTGGAGTGTGGATGGTGAAAAGTGGTATCTTGCATCATGGAGTTGCACGTGATGCAACTGGGACATCTATAGCATCCTGGTTTCTGTGTTGGCAGCTAGGTATGTTTCAAATAACTGTGCTTAGGGTCTGTTACCATTAGTAAATCTTGCAAATTATGACTTCTCCTATAACCCATTCTAGGAGGTTGTAGATCATGGAAAGGGTGAGATTGATCTGATGTCAATCGTCCCCAATGTTCTTTCACTGATTTAGCCAAAATATCTATGGCAGGTGTATATGTTTTAACAAAGGTCAACCTATCCATACTGGTTGGTGTGGTTTTAGTTCCAAAAGTTCTGACTGAGTGGTCTCAATTGCTGCCTTATGAGCATTTCTTATTACTTCAAATGGATAACCGCTCTGTTAAAATTTATTGAACTTCTCTTTCAATTGCAATTGTGCCTTATCCACAATTGAGCTGTTTTTCATAACTCTACACATTTGAGCTTTAGGAATAGCTTTAAAAAGTGATCATGGATGACAGCGGTTTGCCAATAGGATGGAGTTTCTATCTGTGGGTTTGTGGTACACTCTAGATTTAAGACATTCCCCTCCTTTAAAGATTCTTAGATCTAAAAGATCAACCTCATTCTTGCAATAAGTCATCTTGAATTTTACAGGCAGGGATAGCTTATTTTGTAAGTCATCCCCTGTACCCTTCCAGATCATAAGAATATCATTGATGTATCTTCTATAAACAGAGATATCCGGATGATGATATACCTTCATTACTCTCTGTTCATAGTCCTCCAAATATAGATTCCCAGGGGATGGGGCCAAATTAGACATCATTGTTGTGCCAGTAATCTGTTGGAAGTAGTTCAGTTCAAATCTGAAGTAGTTGTGACAGCCCTATTTACTTCAATGACATAGTTTAAACATGCCTGCTTAACGTATGTGATCCAGGTGATGATGACATTGGTAGTTATGCCTTATTAGGTGCATTTAGATTGAGCTACTTTTGCTAAGTTAGAGACAAGCTAGCTTACACATGAAGACAGTGTTACTATACAAAGGAACATGTAAGTAAATCCCATCACTATTTCAAAAGTAGTAAATGTTATACAAATGCATATAAATACTGTTTTGATTGTGGCAAGACATAGAGATAGTAACTCTCGGTCACATATATTGTGTGAGATGATAACATTATGTAAATGGATTATAGGTTCTCTTTAAGTATTGGTATTTAACCTTTGATGTCATAGTTCTTTAATTACACGGATGTTGTGGAAGATTAGAGTTGGGTGATTTCCAGGTCTTTAATCACTGTCACTATTTTATTTACACTGATGGTATCTGTATGTATTTTCAAATTTATTCCTATTGATTGTCATATGCATAATGCTGGTTATTGTTGTAATATGCTTTACTGATTTTTTTTATTAGTTTTGTTGACACTGAGATAAGCTATGAACTGACACTGATGTATTTCGTGATCAGTAATTTTCAACAATTAGTTGTGCACTGGGTGGGAGGGGTTTGCTATATGTTAAAAACACAGTCACTTTTTCATTGTGAGTTGTCTGAGGAAGGGGTGGATGCCCCAAAACGTCACAGAATAAACCTGCTGTGCTTTAATCCAGAGAGTGTGTTTCTTGGATGTTTGATTTATATATATATATAAAAAAGTAAAAAGGAGAAATTAGTGCAGAACTATTCCACACTACACAGTTCCCTTTGTCCGGCACCAGAGTATAGTGGTAGTATCCAAATACTAGTAGTATATATAAGAGCTTGATTCCTTAGTCACTATGCAAACAATTAATACAATAAATTAATTTGTCTTGCATCATTCACCATATAAAATTAAAGGGTAACATACAAGAGATAATATAGTTTATGCTCATATGATTTATTTGCTGGCTATTCACTATTTAAATATATACAAATTAACGAACGTGGGCCCACTTAGTGTGCACAAACTGCTATTTCCTTATAGCAAAAAAGTTCAACTGTTAATAACCATAGTTATGTCCACAAAATTGTAATCTCCAATAAGTGGGTTTCACCCATCTTAAATCATACTGTTAATCTTGGGTTTGTGAGGGCTTTAGAATGTTTGTTATAATAATAGTGCCAATAGTAAGACTTAACACTCTAGGGGTTGGTATGTGATACTCGTTAATATTGTTGGTGCATATAGGTTTTTGAGCCGAGTGTCTCTGTTGAATAGCTGCTTATTTCTGTGTGTTCTGCCTCAAGGAATTAGGGCTTTGGATTATCGAACTTCCGCTCACCTTGCTAGGCATATGTTTGCAACATTTGTAACAATCAACAGAACGATTTTACCTTGATTGTAGTTTCCACTGTATCTTGCTCAATGGATACTCACATGCACTGTCCTCATCGTATTGTATTTCAAACCCACAACGAGTGTGTCAAACTATGCACTGTTTGTTCCTTGCTTTCGAATAGCCGGCGTGGTTCAAGAGGGCTCAGCTGTAGCCCTCAGTTTGAATTAGCATTAAGCTAATTTCTCCTTTTTACTTTTATATCTATCCAGTATCCCCCCGAGCACATTTTGATCTGACATTAACTTAAAAATCAGATCAATTTAATGAGTCAGTGATAATAAATTGAAGAAGTGCGAATCATAATTATTAGAATATATATATATATAATTTTTTATTAATCTGTAATATTATTAATAATTATTAACCCCTTACGCCCAAATGATGTAGATCTATGTCATGCGGTACATCGTACCACAAAATGTAGATCGATGTCGCAGCTTCAGGAAGCTTCAGCAATCTCGATTGACAAGAGAAAGCCAAGAGCTGCTGTTCCTGAACTACAGGAATCTGTCTTCATATGATAACAAAGCACTATCGGTACTCTGTTACCATATAAAGGCAGATAACCAGATAGTTACAGACACTGACACTGACATGGTGTTTTTCACTGTCTGTATCAATCTCCATTGGTGCCACTGGGAAGTGTTGGAGGAAGGTGGGAGGCTGATGTGTGGCCCAGAGGCAGAGGGGTGAGGGAGGGGGAGGGAGTGGGGGAAACACTAAACTACAGAAAAAAAATATGAATAATTTAAAAGAAGAATTTAAAAAATACTATAAATTGGGTATTGGCAGGCAGTTGAAAATTCATAAAATGGCTGCCATTGGTGGGAGGGAGAGGGTTAGAGAGCTGTTTTGGAGGGCTAAGGGAGGTGAGAGGATTGAGGAGGGATCACTAGAGAAAAAAATAATGAAAAAATAAAATTCCTAAACTGCAAACTTGCATACTTCCTGTCAGTACCTAAAATGGTGAGGATAAGTATGGGTGGGTAACAAAAGCTGTTTGGGAGGGATCAGGGAGGTGGGAAGTGTCAGGTAGGAGGGCAATATCTACACAGCTCTCAGTGACTCAAACAGATAAGCCTGGGTACAAAGCCCATATGGAAAATTACAAAACAATAATATAAGTACAGCACATAGAAAGTCTGTAACTCATTTGCAAGCACAAATGTAGTTTAAATGCAAAATGGAAGAGTTAGTTACAGCATTCGTCCTAATGATGATAAGCCCAGGACCACATCAAGGTGTCTTCCTCCCTGGGTCTCTAACCTACAAAAGAGCCTGTATCAACATTTTTTGTATCTCAGTTTGTTTAGTTGACACATGCATTGTATAGCTGTAGGTTAGGGACCAAAGGAGGAAGAGACCTTGACATGGAGAAAGGCAGAGAGGACACATAATAGGTTGTCGCTCTAAAAATGTATTATGATAATCAGTGCTGGATTAAAGGCTTCATGATTGGCCTGGAGCTAAAGATTTTGTTGGGCCTATTTTCCAAATTGACACACACTGACACACAGTGAGACATACAGACTGACACACCCACACACAAACACACACTTATTGGGCAGGCTAAAGATGGAATGACCAAGTGTACTCGATTTGCTTTTTCAGAAAAACAATTCCAAACCTAAACATATAAGCAATTTACTTTTATAATGCTCCACTGGCTTTCCCTCATTGCCCCTCCCTACGTTTCCAACCACCCCTGCTACCTAGTTCCTCATGACAGATTTCCCTTATTTCTCCCACAGTCTTACAGTATCATTTTCCCTTAGACTAGAACTCGCCACCAAGTCCTTATCCTGGCGTTCACCATGCTCAGGCAGAGCTGCCGCCTCTGCGACTTCCCTCCTTGTACACCTGCCAGACTTCCACCATGCACCACACTGATGCCACCCAGTACCTCAGAAGAGAGAGCCAGGGCAAAGCTGGCCCTGCATTGTGGAACAATATTAACACTGGCATTTCCCATTTTCTGAAAAAAAAATAGTGCGTAGTATAGAAAAAAGTGCACGCCTTAGTGAGTGTGGTCAAGGGCCTATTTAGGGGCATGGGCCTGGAGCTGAATCTGTATTAGTGTTAACAATTATTCAGCCCTTAGAATAATAAAAATGATAATATTAATAATAATTTCTTCATGTCTAGTAGAGATTACAGATTTTATGGTTTTCTAATTTGTGTAGAAAATGCAAAGTGTCAAAACACGCTGATGTATTTTTTATATTAATAATAATAATACATGTACTGCCTTGGAAAGATTAGTTTATTGAAAATATAATACATAAAGCTATTAATAATACTATTAGAACATTTTGCACCATAATTTGCCATTTGTTAAATAAGTACATTTTGAACATCCAGTGACTGCTTGTTTTTGTGCCTTACAGAAAATCACTTGAAATGTTGCTTTATTATAAACAGCAATAACAATTAAAACACTTGGCACAGGTGAAAAACAGGCCATGTAAGAAAGCATTGCATTACGATTAGCTATTTAGATTTCCTGATTATTTTTTTTCTATAAATAATTTTCATCCATGGAAAAGAGGTAAATACTAAAATTTGTTTTGCTAGTACATATTTTTTTTTATTTTATTGTTTCTTGACACAAAGGGTTAGAATACAAATGGCGCTCTAATTTTTAAAAAAAAAAGTTAAAAAAAATTAGTGCTTAAGCAAAAGATTCAGGCATGCTAACTTCAGGACATATGATATTGCGCTAACACCTTCCCCCCATAGACTTCTATGGGGTGCACTACAAAAAACTATTAGTTATCACTGCACTAGATCAACTGCGCTAAAGCTGAAGGTGCGTTAGGAATACTTTAAATTCCTATGTTTTTCACGCATTTTTAAATTCATATTTTAAAATATATATATATATATATATATATATATATATATATATATATATATATATATATAATTATTTTTTGTAAAATATATATCTAAAGCTATATATACAGTATATGAATAAATCCAGAGATAGATAGATATTGTATGAACAGATATACATAAAACTGTCTATTTAAAAATATAAAGGGTATTTTTTCGAAGTTAAAAAACATACGCCGAGATTACGAGTTTGTCGTTAACAGGGGTGCGTTGCTAATAACGAGGCTTTTTTTTTAACGCTACCTTAAGCCAACGCTGGTATTACAGGTTTTTTTAAACCTGGCGTTAGCCGCAAAAAGGTGAGCGTAGAGCAAAATTTAGCTCCACATCTCACCTCAATACCAGCATTGCTTACGGTAGCGGTAAGCTGGCTAAACGTGTTCGTGCACGATTTCCCCATAGGAAACAATGGGGCTGAGCTGGCTGGAAAAAAACCTAACACCTGCAAAAAAGCAGCGTTCAGCTCCTAACGCATCCCCATTGTTTCCTGTGGGAAAATACATTTATGTCTACACCTAACACCCTAACATGAACCTCGAGTCTAAACACCCCTAATCTTACACTTATTAACCCCTAATCTGCCACCCCGACATTGTCGCCACCTGCATTATACTATTAACCCCTAATATGCCGCTCTGGACACCGCCGCCACCTACATTATACTTATAAACCCCTAATCTGCTGCCCCCAACATCGCCAACACCAACATTATAGTTATTAACCCCTAATCTGCCCGCCCAACGTCGCTGCAACTATATTAAATTAATTAACCCCTAATCTGCCGCCGCCAACGTCGCTGCCACTATAATAAATTTATTAACCCCTAAACCTAAGTCTAACCCTAACCCTAACACCCCCTAACTTAAATATAATTTAAATAAATCTAAATAAATTTACTATAGTTAATTAAATTATTCCTATTTAAAACTAAATACTTACCTGTAAAATAAACCCTAAGCTAGCTACAATATAACTAATAGTTACATTGTAGCTATTTTAGGATTTATATTTATTTTACAGGCAACTTTGTATTTATTTTAACTAGGTACAATAGTTATTAAATAGTTACTAACTATTTAATAACTACCTAGCTAAAATAAGTACAAAATTACCTGTAAAATAAATCCTAACCTGTTACAATTACACCTAACACTACACTATCATTAAATAAATTACCTAAACTACCTACAATTAAATAGAATTAAATTCAATAAACTAAATTACGAAAAAAAAAACACTAAATTACAGAAAATAAAAAAGAATTACAATAATTTTAAACTAATTACACCTAATCTAATCCCCCTAATAAAATAGAAAAGCCCCCCAAAATAATAAAATTTCCCTACCCTATACTAAATTACAAATAGCCCTTAAAAGGGCCTTTTGCGGGGCATTGCCCCAAAGTAATCAGCTCTTTTACCTGTAAAAGAAAAATACAATACCCCCCAACATTAAAACCCACCCTTCTGCCATTTGGAGGACCTCTTCTGCCCCGATTGGATGAAGACTTCTGCCGTATGGAGGACCACTTGTGCCCAGCTGGGTGAAGACAGCTCAAGGTAGGGAGATCTTGAGGGGGTTAGAGTTGGGTATTTTTAAGGGGGGATTGGGTGGGTTTTAGAGTAGGGGTGTGTGGGTGGTGGGTTTTAATGTTGGGGGGTATTGTATTTTTCTTTTACAGGTAAAAGAGCTGATTACTTTGGGGCAATGCCCCGCAAAAGGCCCTTTTAAGGGCTATTTGTAATTTAGTATAGGGTAGGGAAATTTTATTATTTTTGGGGGCTTTTTTATTTTATTAGGGGGATTAGATTAGGTGTAATTAATTTAAAATTATTGTGATTCTTTTTTTATTTTCTGTAATTTAGTGGGGTTTTTTTCGTAATTTAGTTTATTGAATTTAATTGTATTTAATTGTAGGTAGTTTAGGTAATTTATTTAATGATAGTGTAGTGTTAGGTGTAATTGTAACAGGTTAGGATTTATTTTACAGGTAATTTTTACTTATTTTAGCTAGGTAGTTATTAAATAGTTAATAACTATTTAATAACTATTGTACCTAGTTAAAATAAATACAAAGTTGCCTGTAAAATAAATATAAATCCTAAAATGGCTACAATGTAAGTATTAGTTATATTGTAGCTAGCTTATGGTTTATTTTATAGGCAAGTATTTAGTTTTAAATAGGATTAATTTATTTAATTATGGTAAATTTAATTTAAATTATATTTAAGTTAGGGGGGGTTAGACTTAGGGTTAGACTTAGGTTTAGGGGTTAATAAATTTATTATAGTAGCGGCGACGTTGGGGTCGGAAGATTAGGGGTTAATAAAATGTAACTAGTGTTTGCAAGGTGGGAGTGCGGCGGTTTAGGGGTTAATACATTTATTAAAGTGGCGGCGATGTCCGGTCGGCAGATTAGGGGTTAATAATTGTAGGTAGGTGGCGGCGACGATGGGGGGGGGCAGATTAGGGGTTTATAAGTATAATGTAGGTGGCGGCGATGTTGGGGGCAGTATATTAGGGGTTCATAGGTATAATGTAGGTGGCGGCGATGTCCGGTCGGCAGATTAGGGGTTAAAAAAAATTATTATAGTGTTTGCGATGTGGGGGGACCTCGGTTTAGGGGTTAATAGGTAGTTTAGGGGTGTTAGTATACATTGTAGCACTTTAGTTAAGAGTTTTATGTTCCGGCGTTAGCTCATCAAACTCTTAACTACTGACTTTTAACTGCGGTAAAAGTCTTGCCAGGAGAGGGTCTACCGCTCACTTCTTCCAAGACTCGTAATACCAGCGTTAGGCAAATCCCATAGGAAAGATAGGATACGCAATTGATGTAAGGGGATTTGCGGTAGCCTCGAGTCGCGGAAGAAAAGTGAGCGGTGAGCCTCTACCTGTCAGACTCGTAATACCAGCGTTAGGTAAAAAGCAGCGTTGGGACCTCTCAACACTGCTTTTTATGGCTAACGCAAGGCTCGTAATCTAGCAGATAGGAATTTCAAGTATTTCTATTAAAAACTCTTTAAAACATATTAAAATGGATTTAAAATGAAATTGCATGTTTCAAAGTATTTTCACTTGAAAGCGCTCAAAAATATATTCATATATATGTATATATTTTTTTATATCACTTGAGCACAACCTATAACTTTCAACTTGTAATGTCAGTGCTAGCTTAGCATGGTCAGGATGTTCATTGAAAATATAGGCTGCCCGAGAGCAATGTTGGCTGTGATATCCCTTCTCTAGTAAATTGCTGAGTGCAATCCAGTGATATTGCTGATTGGACTGGGGCATTATAGGTTTAAAGTACATGTGTCTATGATGTGTTATTGATATGCATTATAATTAGGGTTGACTCCTATCTGATATTTTGAAGTTCTAGATAATATGGAATAAATATAGAAATAAACTTCTCCTATATGTGTTGGAATCAAATTACAAACAAATAATACTTTAATCCCTTGAGTGCTAACGACGCCGCGACCTATTTTAAATGTATTAACCCCTAATCTAATCCCCCTACACCGCCGCCACCTATAATAAATTTATTACCCCCTAAATTTCTAAACTGTCCCTACCCTAAACTAAATTAAAAATAGCCCTGAAAAGGGCTTTTTGCGTGGCATTGCCCCAAAGTAACCAGCTCTATTACCAGCCCTTAAAAGGGCCTTTTGCGGGGCATTGCCCCAAAGTAACCAGCTCTTTTACCAGCCCTTAAAAGGGCCTTTTTGCGGGGCATTGTCACAAACTAATCAGCTCTTTTGCCTCTAATGTAATCTAATCCCCCTACACCGCCGCCACCTATATTAAATATATTAACCCCTAATCTGACCCCCTTACACCGCCGCCACCTATATTAAATTAATTAACCCCTAATCTAATCTCCCTATACCGCCGCCACCTATATTAAATTAATTAACCCCAATCTAATCTCCCTATACCGCCGCCACCTATATTAAATTAATTAACCCCTAAAATACTAAAATTTCCCTACCACTAAACCTAAGTCTAACCCTACAAATAGCCCTGAAAAGGGCCTTTTGCGTGGCATTGCCCCAAAGTAACCAGCTCTATTACCAGCCCTTAAAAGGGCCTTTTGCGGGGCATTGCCCCAAAGTAACCAGCTCTTTTACCAGCCCTTAAAAGACCAGTAAACACAGTAGATTTGCATAATCAACAAATGCAAGATAAAAAGACAATACAATAGCATTTACTCTGAATTTCAAATGTGTAGTAGATTGTTTTCTAACACATTTCAAGGTTATGTATATTTCCACTCCCCCTGTACCATGTGATAGCAATCAGCCAATCACAAATGCATATACGTATAGTCTGAGTTCTTACACATGCTCAGTAGGAGCTGGTAACTCAAAAAAAGTGTAAATATAAAAGACTGTGCACATTTTTTTTAATGGAAGTAAATTTGAAAGTTGTTTAAAATTACATGCTGTATCTGAATCATAAAAATTTAATAAAACCTGTGTCCCTTTAAAAGGGCTTTTTGCGGGGCATTGTCACAAAGTAATCAGCTCTTTTGCCTGTAATCTAAATCCCCCTATACCGCCACCACCTATAATAAATGTATTACCCCCTAATCTAATCCCCCTACACCGCCGCCACCTATATTAAATATATTAACCCTAATTATATTAGGGTTAATATAGTTAATATAGTTATTATATTATATATATTAACTATATTAACCATAATTATATTAGGGTTAATATAGTTAATATAGATATTATATTATATATATTAACTATGTTAACCCTATCTAACTCTAACACCCCTAACTTAATTATTATTAAAATAAATCTAATTAATATTAATAATATTAACTAAATTATTCCTATTTAAATCTAAATACCTATAAAATAAACCCTAAGATAGCTACAATATAATGAATAATTACATTGTAGCTATTTTACGGTTTATACTTATTTTACAGGTAACTTGGTATTTATTTTTACTAGGTACAATTGCTATTAAATAGTTAATAATTATTTAATAGCTACCTAGTTAAAATAATTACCAATTTACCTGTAAAATAAATCCTAACCTAAGTTACAAATACACCTACACTATCAATAAATTAAATAAACTACAAATATCTAAACAAAAATACAATTAAATACACTAAACTAAATTACAAAAAAAAAAACCCACTAAATTACAAAAAATAAAAAAAGATTACAAGAATTTTAAGCTACTTACACCTAATCTAAGCCCCCTAATAAAATAATAAAGCCCCCCAAAATAAAAAAATGCCCTACCCTATTCTAAATTAAAAAGTAACCAGCTCTTTTACCTGTAAAAAAAAACACAATACCACCCCCTAACATTACAACCCACCACCCACATACCCCTAATCTAAACCCACCCAAACCCCCCTTAAAAAAACCTAACACTAACCCGCAGAAGATCTCCCTACCTTGAGTCGTCTTCACCCAGCTGGGCCGAACTCTTCATCCAGATGTGGTCCTCCATCCCGGCGATGTCTTCATCCAAGCGGCAAAGAAGAGGTCTTCCATCCCGGCGATGTCTTCATCCAAGAGGCAAAGAAGAGGTCCTCCATCGGGGCGAAGTCTTCCTCCAAGCGGCATCTTCAATCTTCTTTCTTCCGGCTTCTTCCGACCTCCGAAGCGGAACATCCAGCTGGCCCGACGACTGAACGACGAATGAAATATCCTTTAAATTACGTCATCCAAGATGGCATCCCTCGAATTCCGATTGGCTGATAGGATTCTATCAGCCAATCGGAATTAAGGTAAGAAAACCTGATTGGCTGATTCAATCAGCCAATCAGATTCAAGTTCAATCAGATCAGAACAGCCAATAGAATGCGAGCTCAATCTGATTGGCTGATTGGATCAGCCAATCGGATTGAACTTGAATCTGATTGGCTGATTGAATCAGCCAATCAGATTTTCTTACCTTAATTCCGATTGTCTGATTCCTATCAGCCAATCGGAATTCGAGGGACGCCATCTTGGATTACGTCATTTAAAGCATACTTCATTCGTCGTTTAGTCGTCTGGCCAGCTGGATGCTCTGTGTCGGAGGTCAGAAGAAGCCGGAAGAAAGAAGATTGAAGATGCCGCTTGGAGGAAGACTTCACCCCGATGGAGGACCTCTTCTTTGCCGCTTGGATGAAGACATCGCCGGGATGGAAGACCTCTTCTTTGCCGCTTGGATGAAGATATCGACGGGATGGAAGACCTCTTCTTTGCCGCTTGGTTGAAGACATCGCCGGGATGGAGGACCACATTTGGATGAAGAGTTCGACCCGGCTGGGTGAAGACGACTCAAGTTAGGGAGATCTTTGGGGGTTAGTGTTAGGTTTTTTAAGGGAGGTTTGGGTGGGTTTAGAGTAGGGGTATGTGGGTGGTGGGTTGTAATGTTGAGGGGTGGTATTGTGTGTTTTTTTACAGGCAAAAGAGCTGATTACTTTGGGGCAATGCCCCGCAAAAAGCCCTTTTAAGGGCTGGTAAAAGAGCTGGTTACTTTTTAATTTAGAATAGGGTAGGGTATTTTTTTATTTTGGGGGGCTTTATTATTTTATTAGGGGGCTTAGATTAGGTGTAAGTAGCTTAAAATTCTTGTAATCTTTTTTTATTTTTTGTAATTTAGTGTTTGTTTTTTTTGTAATTTAGTTTAGTGTATTTAATTGTATTTTAGTTTAGATATTTGTAGTTTATTTAATTTATTGATAGTGTAGGTGTATTTGTAACTTAGGTTAGGATTTATTTTACAGGTAAATTGGTAATTATTTTAGCTAGGTAGCTATTAAATAGTTATTAACTATTTAATAGCTATTGTACCTAGTAAAAATAAATACCAATTTACCTGTAAAATAAGTATAAACCGTAAAATAGCTACAATGTAATTATTACTTATATTGTAGCAATCTTAGGGTTTATTTTATAGGTAAGTATTTAGATTTAAATAGGAATAATTTAGTTAAAATTATTAATATTATTTAGATTTATTTTAATAATAATTAAGTTAGGTGTGTTAGAGTTAGATAGGGTTAATATAGTTAATATATATATAATATAATAACTATATTAACTATATTAACCCTAATATAATTAGGGTTAATATAGTTAATATATATAATATAATAACTATATTAACTATATTAACCCTAATATAATTAGGGTTAATATATTTAATATAGGTGGCGGCGGTGTAGGGGGATTAAATTAGGGGGTAATACATTTATTATAGGTGGCGGCGGTATAGGGGAATTTAGATTACAGGCAAAAGAGCTGGTTACTTTGGGGCAATGCCCCGCAAAAGGCCCTTTTAAGGGCTGGTAATAGAGCTGGTTATTTTGGGGCAATGCCACGCAAAAGGCCCTTTTCAGGTCTATTTGTAGGGTTAGACTTAGGTTTAGTGGTAGGGAAATTTTAGTATTTTAGGGGTTAATTAATTTAATATAGGTGGCAGCGGTATAGGGGGATTAGATTAGGGGTTAATTAATTTAATATAGGTGGCGGCGGTATAGGGGGATTAGATTAGGGGTTAATGTATTTAAAATAGCTGGCAGCGGTGTAGGGGGATTAAATTAGGGGTTTATAATTTTAATATAGCTGGCGGCGGGGTAGGGGGATTAGATTAGGGGTTAATGTATTTAATATAGCTGGCAGCGGTGTAGGGGGATTAAATTACGGGTTAATAATTTTAATATAGCTGGCGGCGGGGTAGGAACTCACATTAGGGGTAGGTAATGTAGGTGGCAGCGGTGTAAGGAGCTCACATTAGGGGGTAGGTAATGTAGGTGGCGGCGGAGTAAGGGGCTCACATTAGGGGGTAGGTAATGTAGGTGGCGGCGGATTAAGGGGCTCACATTAGGGGGTAGTTAATGTAGGTGGCGGCAGGGTCCGGGAGCGGCGGTTTAGGGGTTAATAACTTTATTAGATGCGGCAGGGTCCGGGAGCGGCAGTTTAGGGGTTAATACATTTATTATTAGGAGAGTGAGGGGGGATAGCGGATAGAGGGGTATACGTGTCGGGCTATGTTTGGGAGGCGTGTTAGACAGTACGGGAGATTTAATACTTTAGTCAGTTTTTGTAGGCGCCGGCAGTTTCTAAAGTGCCGTAAGTCACTGGCGACTCCAGAAATTTGTACTTACACAGATTTCTGGACATCGCTAGTTTATCCGACTTACGGCACTTTAGCAATTGCCGGCGGGGTATATTGGATAGCTCAAGTTGCAAGCTGAAACTATGGGCGGTGGGGGTTCCCTCACTTGCGCCTTAAACTACGCCGTATATCAGATCGCGCCCTAATTGTTAAAAACCTTAATGTAGCCCTCTTTTAACACTCTTTGCATCTCACTTTGCCATGCATAGTATTTCCTACCATTCCCTTTAAATAGCTCATAGATCAACTATTAACTGATGAAGTTGCCAAATAACCAAAATTACAATGAAGGGCAAAGTTATAGTAATGGGGGACTTAAATATGCCTGATGTAAACTGGGAGGTACCAATTTCTAAATTGATATATATATACAGTATATATTCTGAAGTATATTCTGCAATCTTTGCAAGGGGAATCACTTGAACAACTAGCAAAAGAACCAACACTTAAAGGAGCTATATTAGATTAACACAAACAGTTATATAGTATCGGAAATGTCTGTGGGTGAGAACCTAGGTTCTAGTGATCATCAGTTTGTATGGTTTAATATTCAGGAAAAAATAATGTGCAACCATAGAAAAACAAAAGTTTTAGATTTTAGAAAGAATAATTTTTCTTCCATGGGGAAGTACCTAATTGATTCTCTAAAAAGGATGGTACAAATTACAGGAGCAAAAGAACAGTGGAAATATTTTAAAAATGCTATTTTAGATGCAACTGCACATTGTATTAGGCTTGTTTGTAAAAGTAAAAGAAAAACAATATGGTTTTCAAGAACAGGAGCATATGCAGTAAAGACAAAAAAGTCAGTTTATACCAAAATCAAACACACAGGCTCAGAAGAGGATAGGAAAAAAATGGAGAACCTGATTCAAAATGACAAAGCAGAAAGGCTAAATCTCATGCAGAAGAGAAAATAGAACAATCAGTAAAAAATGGTGGAAACCCCTTCTTTAAGCATATCAGTGAAAACAGAAAAACTAAGATAGACTCAAAACTGATGATGGTAGAGCAGTCGAACTAAATAAACAAATAGCAAACTGTCTAAATGATTAATATTGATAGAAAAAATGTAAAGATAGTGAAATTCTATTAAAGGATGCTACTTTAAATGAGTTTGGGCTAGATTACAAGTGTTGTGCTAACAGTGCACACAGTATTAAAACATTGTGCACACTTTAACTTGCTTGCGTATTACAAGTTGAAATTAAATGCAACCACACAAGCGCAAACTTAACTTGTGCTCATTGGGTTAGTGTGACTGAAGACCACACCCAAAGGGTTAGGGCTAAAAAAAGGCTATGAAAAGGTGTTTTGACTGCAATGGGCTATTTTATATATACAGTATATGTATATGTGTATATATATATATATATATATATATATATATATATATATATATATATATATATATATATATATATGTGTGTGTGTGTGTGTGTGTAGTATATATTTATATATATATATATATATACTTACACACACATATACATGTCAATATATATATATATATATATATATATATATATATATATATATATATATATATATATAAATGTGTATTTATGTACTTATATGTGTATATATGTTTAACTCCTGTCAGGTTAGGTTGTTTTTTTTCAATTTGTGCTCTCCATTAAAGTCTGTGGGGAGGAGTTACCACTGTTGTGATAACTGAAGTCCTACATTACTTTCAACTGGTAATATGTGCACCAACCCACGTATGTAAAAGTTTCTTTCACCGGTATTATTACTTTTGTTGGGAGCGCTAAATACAGCTCCACTTGTAATCCAGCCCAAAATTTGTATTGCTTCTCTTTTTGCTTAGAAAAAAGGTTTTAATAGCCTTATCAAAAATGAAAGTAAATGTCTGTGGGTCCGGATAATATTCATCCAAGGATTCTAAGACCTAGATTTGGAGTTTGGCGGTAGCCGTGAAAACCAGCGTTAGAGGCTCCTAACGCTGGTTTTAGGCTACCGCCGGTATTTGGAGTCACTCAAAATAGGGTCTAACGCTCACTTTTCAGCCGCAACTTTTCCATACCGCAGATCCCCTTACGTAAATTGCGTATCCTATCTTTTCAATGGGATTTTTATAACTCCGGTATTTAGAGTCGTTTCTGAAGTTGACATCTAACAACAAAACTCCAGCCGCAAGAAAAAAGTCAGTAGTTAAGAGCTTTCTGGGCTAACGCCGGTTTCTAAAGCTCTTAACTACTGTACTCTAAAGTACACTAACACCCATAAACTACCTATGTACCCCTAAACCGAGGTCCCCCCACATCGCCGACACTCGAATAATTTTTTTAACCCCTAATCTGCCGACCGCCACCTACGTTATCCTTATGTACCCCTAATCTGCTCCCCCTAACACCGCCGACCCCTGTATTATATTTATTAACCCCTAATCTGCCCCCCTTAACGTCGCCTCCATCTGCCTACACTTATTAACCCCTAATCTGCCGACCGCAAAGCGCCGCCAACAAAGTTAACCTTATGTACCCCTAATCTGCTACCCCTAACACCGCTGACCCCTATATTATATTTATTAACCCCTAATCTGCCCCCCACAACGTCGCCTCCACCTGCCTACACTTATTAACCCCTAATCTGCCGAGCGGACCTGAGCGCTACTATAATAAAGTTATTAACCCCTAATCCGCATCACTAACCCTATAATAAATAGTATTAACCCCTAATCTGCCCTCCCTAACATCGCCGACACCTAACTTCAATTATTAACCCCTAATCTGCCGACCGGAGCTCACCGCTACTCTAATAAATGTATTAACCCCTAAAGCTAAGTCTAACCCTAACACTAACACCCCCCTAAATTAAATATAATTTACATCTAACGAAATTAATTAACTCTTATTAAATAAATTATTCCTATTTAAAGATAAATACTTACCTGTAAAATAAATCCTAATATAGCTACAATATAAATTATAATTATATTGTAGCTATTTTAGGATTAATATTTATTTTACAGGCAACTTTGTAATTATTTTAACCAGGTACAATAGCTATTAAATAGTTAAGAACTATTTAATAGCTAAAATAGTTAAAATAATTACAAAATTACCTGTAAAATAAATACTAACCTAAGTTACAATTAAACCTAACACTACACTATCAATAAATTAATTAAATAAACTACCTACAATTACCTACAATTAACCTAACACTACACTATCAATAAATTAATTAAATACAATTACTACAAATAAATACAATTAAATAAACTAGCTAAAGTACAAAAAATAAAAAAGAACTAAGTTACAAAAAATAAAAAAATATTTACAAACATAAGAAAAATATTACAACAATTTTAAACTAATTACACCTACTCTAAGCCCCCTTAGGATTCTATCAGCCAATCGGAATTAAGGTAGTAATATTCTAATTGGCTGATGGAATCAGCCAATCAGAATCAAGTTCAATCCGATTGGCTGATCCAATCAGCCAATCAGATTGAGCTCGCATTCTATTGGCTGTTCCAATCAGAATATTGCTAACTTAATTCCGATTGGCTGATAGAATCCTATCAGCCAATCGGAATTCGAGGGACGCCATCTTGGATGACGTCCCTTAAAGGAACCGTCATTCTTCAGTTGGACGTCGCCGGAAGAAGATGGGTCCGCGGTGGAGGTCTTCAGGATGGAGCCGGTCGTCATCGGATGAAGATAGAAGATGCCGCTTGGATCAAGATGGTTGCCGGTCCGGATCGCCTCTTCTTCCCGGATAGGATGAAGACTTTGGACCCTCTTCTGGACTTCTTCAGTGGATGTCTAGCCCCCGCTTGGGTTGGATGAAGATATCGGAGCCAGGACCGATCGGTGATACCCGGTGAGGTGAAGACAAGGTAGGAAGATCTTCCGGGGCTTAGTGTTAGGTTTATTTAAGGGGGTTTGGGTTAGATTAGGGGTATGTGGGTGGTGGGTTGTAATGTTGGGGGGGGTATTGTATGTTTTTTTTTACAGGCAAAAGAGCTGAACTTCTTGGGGCATGCCCCGCAAAGGGCCCTGTTCAGGGCTGGTAAGGTAAAAGAGCTTTTAACTTTAGTAATTTAGAATAGGGTAGGGCATTTTTTATTTTGGGGGGCTTTGTTGTTTTATTAGGGGGCTTAGAGTAGGTGTAATTAGTTTAAAATTGTTGTAATATTTTTCTTATGTTTGTAAATATTTTTTTATTTTTTGTAACTTAGTTCTTTTTTATTTTTTGTACTTTAGCTAGTTTATTTAATTGTATTTATTTGTAGGAATTGTATTTAATTAATTTATTGATAGTGTAGTGTTAGGTTAATTGTAGGTAATTGTAGGTAGTTTATTTAATTAATTTATTGATAGTGTAGTGTTAGGTTTAATTGTAACTTAAGTTAGTATTTATTTTACAGGTAATTTTGTAATTATTTTAACTATTTTAGCTATTAAATAGTTCTTAACTATTTAATAGCTATTGTACCTGGTTAAAATAATTACAAAGTTGCCTGTAAAATATATATTAATCCTAAAATAGCTACAATATAATTATAATTTATATTGTAGCTATATTAGGATTTATTTTACAGGTAAGTATTTATCTTTAAATAGGAATAATTTATTTAATAAGAGTTAATTAATTTCGTTAGATGTAAATTATATTTAACTTAGGGGGGTGTTAGTGTTAGGGTTAGACTTAGCTTTAGGGGTTAATACATTTATTAGAGTAGCGGTGAGCTCCGGTCGGCAGATTAGGGGTTAATAATTGAAGTTCGGTGTCGGCGATGTTAGGGAGGGCAGATTAGGGGTTAATACTATTTATTATAGGGTTTGTGATGCGGATTAGGGGTTAATAACTTTATTATAGTAGCGCTCAGGTCCGCTCGGCAGATTAGGGGTTAATAAGTGTAGGCAGGTGGAGGCGACGTTGTGGGGGGCAGATTAGGGGTAAATAAATATAATATAGGGGTCGGCGGTGTTAGGGGCAGCAGATTAGGGGTACATAGGGATAATGTAAGTAGCGGCGGTTTACGGAGCGGCAGATTAGGGGTTAAAAATAAAATGCAGGTGTCAGCGATAGCGGGGGCGGCAGATTAGGGGTTAATAAGTGTAAGGTTAGGGGTGTTTAGACTCGGGGTACATGTTAGAGTGTTAGGTGCAGACGCAGGAAGTGTTTCCCCATAGCAAACAATGGGGCTGCGTTAAGAGCTGAACGCGGCTTTTTTGCAGGTGTTAGGTTTTTTTTCAGCTCAAACAGCCCCATTGTTTCCTATGGGGGAATCGTGCACGAGCACGTTTTTGAGGCTGGCCGCGTCCGTAAGCAACTCTGGTATCGAGAGTTGAAGCTGCGTTAAATATGCTCTACGCTCCTTTTTTGGAGCCTAACGCAGCCTTTATGTGGATTCTCAATACCAGAGTTATTTTTATGGTGCGGCCAGAAAAAAGCCGGCGTTAGTTTTTCGGGTCGTTACCGACAAAACTCCAAATCTAGCGGTAAGTGAGGTGATAGCTATTTCAGAAGCTGGTTTATTTAATAAATTACTGTTAACAAACAGGTGTTGTTTAAAAAAATGTAATCCCCCTACATACAAAGGGCAGTAGGAAAGACTCTGTTAATTACAAGCCAGTCAGCTTGACCTCAATTGTAGGAACATTATGGAAATCCTTTTAAAGCGCACGCAAATATGCGCTGGTATTACAAGTAAAGCACAATGTGAACGTGACCTCGCTTTTGCATTGCATGGAAGCTTTGTGCTCACAAGAGTGCGCTTCCATAGGCTACAATGTTAGCCTCATTTTGATGCCAATAGACAGAGCAGAGAACCTAGAGCAGTGCAGGGGGTAGGTTGTGCAGTGTTGGGCAGCATATTTAAAATATATATGTATATGAACATTTACTTATATATGTATGTGTGTATATATACACATATTAACACATAAATGTATATGTAATAAGCATATACATATATATTTATAGAGAAAAAAGTGTTTATTTAGTCAAACACATAGACAACCAGATTGCTGTCTATGTGTTTGACTAAATAAACACTTTTTATTCAAACATTTTTATACACGTGAAATATTTTTGGGTATCTATGCGGCTCGAAAAAAAACAGCATTACTCAAAATTTTGGATCCATCTATACCAGCCAGGTGAGAAGAAGGAGACCTTGCTCTTGGTTCCCGACACGGGAGGCGAGTTAGCCAGACTAAATATCTGCTTGCGTTTCTAGCACTTGGAAGTGCTTCACCAAATGTGAGTGCAATTTATATACATATTTGCTTCTTTGTGACACTTAAGAACATACTACACTATGGGCGCCTTCTTTTGATTTGTTTTATAAATCTGATATGATTGCCCCATGTAATTATCAAATATTCTCTTTTTATCAGATGTTCAATAGCGTAACTTTGCAAACTGTAACTTTTAGGATATATCTTACATCATAATTTGGATAAATGGACTTTAAATATTTTACAGATTTTGACATTTACAAATTTAATCAAAGATTTTAAACTTTCTTAGCTGCATTTTTTAAACTAATAATAATTATGATTCTTAGCGTTATAAAGTAATTAACTTTTAGCTCATTTGGATGAAGAAATGGTTAAAGGAGGAGAAGATAATGGAAAGTCCATAATAGATGTCATCCTTCCGAGGTCAGTAAAATGAGTACCATTAAGTTGGGTAATAATAATACCTGTTCTCAGTGCCGTGAGTCGATTAAGTTCGAGGTTTTGCACTATATATGTCACGCCGTGCCGCTCTAGCCGTTGCTAGGGGCACGGCGTCTCCTTACTGCTCGTTGCCTAGGGCTGTGTTGGCTCTGGAGGCGCCAATCCTCAGGTATTTAAATGGGCAGCAAACAATCTATCACTGCCCAAGTATAGGTACTACTTCGTGTACTCCTGGGTGTGATAGATTGTTTGCTGGACTGATACAGTGTTGCTGATCCCTGCCTGTCTCACTTTGTTACTTGGTTAACCCCTAAATTGCTGGACTGATTGATTGTTAATGATACCTGCCTGTCTCACTTTGCTACTTGGTTAACCCCTGAATTGCTGGACTGATTTATTGTTGCTGATCCGTGCCTGTCTCATTACGCTACCTGGTTAACCCCTTCATTACTGACTGATACATTGTTGCTGAACTCTGCCTGTCTCACTACGCTACCTGGTAAACCCCGGAATTGCTGGACTGATTTATTGTTACTGATCCCTGCCTGCCTGACCATTCTCGTAGTTTCCTTGTGCTTCCCAGCCTGTGGTGTTTGCCACTCTCATAATTTGTCTAATATTCTCTGCTCTGGGATATTCCCTATGTTTCCGGCTCGACGCCAGGATAACAAGACTACTGGCCGAGTTCGGTCTGATAGAGGAGTATCCCACAAGCCATGCATTATACTTGGGCCATGCAGCCAGATGAGATGGCACGAGCTGTTTATCTGCAGGGACAGATGTTGGGAACCCATACCACGCAGCTGCAGAATATGGATTCCAAGCTAGAGGCTATTACCGCTCAATTTGCCTTACTAGTTACCGCAAGGGATGCCGCTCCTGTTGCTTTACCACCAGCCCCTACTCCCAGTGCTGTAACCTCTCCCTCCACTACTGGAAGTATACCCCGGATACCCTTGCCTGACAAGTATGACGGTACTACCGATTACAGGGGCTTTCTGAACCAATGCAGGCTGCCCTTCCGCAATGATCCTCACACCTTCCAGTCTCATCAGTCAAGGGTCACCTTTTTCATTTCTTGTTAAAGGACAAAGCTCTAGCCTGGGTCTATCCCCTTTTAGAACAGAATGCTACACTCCTGCAAGACGCTGATTAGTTCATTTCTGCCTTGTCTTCTGTGTTTGGGACCTCTGGCCGTACCTCTGCTGCGGAATATTCGCTCCTGTATCTCTGCCAAGGCAGTAAAACCGGGGCACAATTTGCCATTGAGTTCCGCACCTTGGCTCTAGAAACCACTTGGGATGGCAGTGCACTCAAGGCAGCCTTCAGGATGGGTCTCCATGAACGCATCAAAGATGAACTCACTTATCGTGACATTCCCTCTTCTTTGGATGATTTCATAGTGCTTTGTATCAATCTGGACTCTCGCTTTCAGGAGAGACAAACCGATAGAGACAGAGCTAGGATTGTCCTTCCCTCCCGACCTCCTGTTCACCCAGTACCGTCAGCAACCGCTACCCCTTCTGCTACTCCAGTTACCTCAGTAGAGGAACCCATGGATCTCTCCTCCTTCAAACCTTCAGAGTCTGAAAGACAGAGAAGAAGGAGACTGAAACTATGTTTTTATTGTGGATCTAACACCCACCAACTGAAAGACTGTGAGATTCGGTCGGGAAAAGCCAGTGCTTAGGGGATAACATTGGGGTATCTCTAAGCATGGTCTCAACAAAATCCCCTCACTCCTCTCGGATCCTGGTACCTGGTACCCTTACCTTCCTTCAGAATACTGTCCACACTCAGGCCTTCATTGATTCAGGGGCGGATCACTCTTGGGTTCCTGTCCGTGATGTGCATGCTCCATCTCTGGTCTCCAAATTCCATGCTGCTCATCCTATGAAGCCGGCTCCAGTTCCCAGAGGTAACCCTTGTGGAGGGGGCTATGTCACGCCGTGCCGTTCTAGCGGTTGCTAGGGGTGCGGGGTCACCTTACTGCTCGTTGCCTAGGGCTGTCTGCTCTGGAGACGTGCGGCACTGACATCATCGCTACATGCTCCTGATGCCGACCGGTCCTGTGGCGCCAATCCTCAGGTATTTAAATGGGCACCAAACAATCTATCACTGCCCAAGTATAGGTGCTACTTCGTGTACTCCTGGGTGTGATAGATTGTTTGCTCGACTGATACAGTGTTGCTGATCCCTGCCTGTCTCACTTCGTTACTTGGTTAAACCCTGATTTGCTGGACTGATTGATTGTTACTAATCCCTGCCTGTCTCACTTCGCTACTTGGTTAACCCCTGAATTGCTGGACTGATTTATTGTTGCTGATCCCTGCCTGTCTCACTATGCTACCTGGTTAACCCCTTCATTACTGACTGATACATTGTTGCTAAACTCTGCCTGTCTCACTACGCTACCTGGTTAACCCCTGAATTGCTGGACTGATTTATTGTTACTGATGTCTGCCTGCCTGACCATTCTCGTAGTTTGCCTTGTGCTTCCTTGCCTGTGGTGTTTGCCGCTCTCATAATTTGTCTAATATTCTCTGCTCTGGGATATTCCCTATCTTTCCGGCTCGACGCTGGGATAAGAAGGCTACTGGCCGAGTTCAGTCTGATAGAGCAGTATCCCACAAGCCTTACAATATAAGTATCCAATTGTTAATTTTATTCTCCAATTTTGGCTGGTGTGGGAGTTGTTGCAGGTTCTAAGTTCTGTATTCAAGATTTATTAATGGCTTTGGTTAACGGGGCAATCTGTCACAAAAGAAGTGCTAGCAGGTGTAAGGGCCTAGCGGTGAGAGGGCCACAGCTCAGTTATGTGTAGCATGAAAGGGGCCTTGAAGAGGGAGTGAAAGTTAAATGACTTCTCTCTGTCAATGTGACAAGAAATGGCTGAACTGATTGCTCATTTCTTTTTCTAGATAATCTCCATGAGCTTCTGCACACCTGTAGGCACTTAATTAGGTAGTGGCCCTCCAAGCCTGAGAACTGAGTTATGGGCCTTTCTCGGTTGGGTTGTAGGGTGGTTGATGTCATCCAATTTATAATAATAAAGTTAATATGTTCTTCACCAAATTCAGTCGTTTCGCAAACACTTTTATGCATGTGTCAATATACAATAATCCAAATCCAAAACACAGGGGAAATAAAAGCATAAAACACATACTTTATTGGATGTGCATTAAAAATGAAACAGGCTTAGCAGTACACTGACACTATTTCATGTCAATAATTTTGTAAAATTGTGTTCAACGCTGCTCATCCTATGAAGCCGGCTCCAGTTCCCAGAGGTAACCCTTGTGGAGGGGGCTATGTCACGCCGTGCCGTTCTAGCGGTTGCTAGGGGTGCGGGGTCACCTTACTGCTCGTTGCCTAGGGCTGTCTGCTCTGGAGACGTGCGGCACTGACATCATCGCTACACGCTTCTGATGCCGACTGGTCCTGTGGCGCCAATCCTCAGGTATTTAAATGGGCACCAAACAATCTATCACTGCCCAAGTATAGGTGCTACTTCGTGTACTCCTGGGTGTGATAGATTGTTTGCTCGACTGATACAGTGTTGCTGATCCCTGCCTGTCTCACTTCGTTACTTGGTTAAACCCTGATTTGCTGGACTGATTGATTGTTACTAATCCCTGCCTGTCTCACTTCGCTACTTGGTTAACCCCTGAATTGCTGGACTGATTTATTGTTGCTGATCCCTGCCTGTCTCACTATGCTACCTGGTTAACCCCTTCATTACTGACTGATACATTGTTGCTGAACTCTGCCTGTCTCACTACGCTACCTGGTTAACCCCTGAATTGCTGGACTGATTTATTGTTACTGATGTCTGCCTGCCTGACCATTCTCGTAGTTTGCCTTGTGCTTCCTTGCCTGTGGTGTTTGCCGCTCTCATAATTTGTCTAATATTCTCTGCTCTGGGATATTCCCTATCTTTCCGGCTCGACGCTGGGATAAGAAGGCTACTGGCCGAGTTCAGTCTGATAGAGCAGTATCCCACAAGCCTTACAATATAAGTATCCAATTGTTAATTTTATTCTCCAATTTTGGCTGGTGTGGGAGTTGTTGCAGGTTCTAAGTTCTGTATTCAAGATTTATTAATGGCTTTGGTTAACGGGGCAATCTGTCACAAAAGAAGTGCTAGCAGGTGTAAGGGCCTAGCGGTGAGAGGGCCACAGCTCAGTTATGTGTAGCATGAAAGGGGCCTTGAAGAGGGAGTGAAAGTTAAATGACTTCTCTCTGTCAATGTGACAAGAAATGGCTGAACTGATTGCTCATTTCTTTTTCTAGATAATCTCCATGAGCTTCTGCACACCTGTAGGCACTTAATTAGGTAGTGGCCCTCCAAGCCTGAGAACTGAGTTATGGGCCTTTCTCGGTTGGGTTGTAGGGTGGTTGATGTCATCCAATTTATAATAATAAAGTTAATATGTTCTTCACCAAATTCAGTCGTTTCGCAAACACTTTTATGCATGTGTCAATATACAATAATCCAAATCCAAAACACAGGGGAAATAAAAGCATAAAACACATACTTTATTGGATGTGCATTAAAAATGAAACAGGCTTAGCAGTACACTGACACTATTTCATGTCAATAATTTTGTAAAATTGTGTTCAACGCTATAGAATATAGAGATGCTTTACAGATAAGATGTTATTATTATTTTTACTACTACTAAGGATAATAGTAAAGTTAATAAAAATAATGGTGATGATAATAATAATATATAAAATTATTGAATAATAATAATGTATAAATACTGTTATATGCCACATGGGATGCAGTGATTCACATTTTTAATATGGATCTGTTAAAGAGTCTCATACTATGGTGTCCTGCTGCATTTAGCCTGTTTATGCCTTTGGTTTAACAATCTCTGGATAAAATCACACCTTAGTCCTATACTATAAACATTTGCTCTTGATCACCAGCTGAGGCTTTGCAGCTATGTATGAAAAAAAAGGGGCCGTCATCATGACAAATTATTTTGAGAGCAGGAGTGATTCCAAGGAAAAATAGCTGGAAAAAAACAATTAATAATTATATAATTGAATAAACATCAAAATGCACAGTCTGCTCTAACAGAAATGCCTGTGAAACTGTAAATGTGATATAGAGCAGGGGGGAATGAAATGGCTCCCACAAATAAATGGTATATGTGTGTAAACACTTTCCACTCTCCATTTCTACTTTTGTATGAATGGTGAGAATGGAGGAGGTTCTTGTAAAGATGAGGTAGGGAGAAATTATCAGTCAGAGAATCAAAGCTATTGTATGTACAATACAGCTAGAATTCTGCAGAGCTGAGAGGTAATGACTGGAATCCCAATGAGGAACTGCAAGAAAAAACTTACGTCATTCCCCAGCCAACTCCGCACATTCATTTGTCTACAGAGCAACCCCTCTAACTGCTTCCATTCTGCATTACAATGTTTTTGTGCTTGCAGTGAACCGATAAGTTTAGACGGTAAAAAAGTATGATCAGGAAAAAAATAATAGGACAAAAGGCTTAGAAGCAAAGACATTGCTTAGACCCAGACATATACATCAAAATATTCAATATCTGACACACTGACAAAGTTTAACAAGATAGATGTGCAATACAGTTATAAACGCATTCATTTTCAACAGACCGCATACTGATGAAAGAGACTGCACCTTGGCTCAGCATTTTGTACTATTGCACAGGGCTGCAATACATATAAAAGTTTAGAAAATGCAGCATATTCTTTTACATAAGGTGAATACAATCTTTGATGAATTGACTCAACTATATGCTAACAAAATCATTGCCTAATTAATTAATTAAATATTACATCTCCTAAACCATTGTATACTTAAAGGGACACTAAACCCAATTTTTTTTTTCATGATTCAGATAGAGCATGACATTTTAAGCAACTTTCTAATTTACTCCTATTATCAATTTTTATTCGTTCTCTTGTTATCTTTATTTTAAAAGCAGGAATGTAGATCTTAGCAGCCTGCCCATTTTAGGTTGAGCACCATGGATAGTGCTTGCTTATTGGAGACTTATATTTTCCCACCAATAAGCAAGCATAACCCAGGTTCTCAACCAAAAATGGGCCGGCTCCTATGCATTACATTTCTGCTTTTTAAATAAAGATAGCACGAGAACGAAGAAAAATTGATAATAGGAGTAAATTATAAAGTTGCTTAAAATTGCATGCTCTATCTGATTCACGAAGGAAAAAATGTGGGTTTAGTGTCCCTTTAATTTAGATATTTTTATTATATGTTTGCTAATCTATTGTTGATTTTTTTTTAACAAATATCTCAATTGAAATGGCACTGGGATTGATTGAAATGAGAAGCAGATATTTTTGTTTTTCTCTGTTAAATGATGAAGATAGACACATTATTTGGCTTGAGGTCTCCCAATTAAAAAGTGAGGAAGGGCAGAATACTTTTTCAGTTTTCCACATCATCTCTATATCTCATTGCCACCTGTGAATGTAATAGTGTATATGGGTAGAAATCTATAAATCTCTGTCCCTGGTGCTAAACTGAGGATGTAGCCTGTAATTACTGTATTAATATTTGAAAACATCTTTCTGTGTTGTTCCTAGTCTGCAGTGTTGACTCCTTGCATTTAGCTAGATAATCTGTAGAAAGTAGAAAGGAACAGAAGTGCTTCTGTTCCTTTCTACTTTCTACAGAATGCTTATCCTGGATATTGGCCTTTGATCCATTCACAGACAGCTGCCTGGACCTAGACTTCAACTACACACTTGGGTTGTTTTTCATAACACCCTAATTCAGGGGTGCCTACACTTTTTTGTGCTGGGACCTACTTTTCAAATGACTTGCTCAACGAGACCTACCCACTAAAAATGGGCCGGCTCCTAAGCTTATATGCCTGCTTTTTCACATAAAGATACCAAGAGAATGAAGAGAAAAATTACAATAGGAGTAAATTAGAAAGTTGTTTAAAATTGCATGTTCTATCTGAATCATGAAAAAAAATGTGCGTTTCAAATCCCTTTAAGGTTGCATGATTTAGCAACACATGGATGTGCAAAAGCCTAAAGATACAACAGCTTAATCCTGATGATAAAAGTAACACTGACTTTAAATCGGGTTAACAGAACCATGTTAACCCGATTTACAAAACACTGAATTCAAATTACTGCCACTGACCCCCTTTACTTTGCGCCACGGGCTTGGCCTGATAAGACCTAGCGAGGCTTACACAAATAAATTTCAATAGCGCACTATGCAGACCATTTCTTACCGGGTCAACGCGTTCATTTGCCAAATGTCAATCAGACTTCTTCCTTTAGCACAGCACAGCAGCCTCCGCCTTTACTTTTTCTATCTATTGACGCTCACCCTCCTAACTATACTATACGCCATATCCATTGGGAGAGTACTCACTCAATCATGCTTTTGATAGGCCAATTGTGTTGTCGTTCAAAAATCATCTACATTGATTGGTTGAAATCGATGTCCCTCAAGATCTAATCTTGTAGCACTTTTCGTGTCCGACCATCAGACTATTTAATGACCTGCACCTTCACACACTGCGGTAGATAAAGGGGTATCCCTAGCAACCATACTCTACTCACGCCATAGTGTTGAGATAACTTGACCACATAATTTTAATCACATTGGCCGCGTTCTACCAGCAGCGCCTTTTGTATCAACTGGTAGATCCCGATCTACCTATCGGGCACCGCTGCCCTAATTGATACATGGGACTTCCATCATAATTACACTCATTTATTTGATATTTGATAATTGTCATAATTGCCTGGTTTAATATTATTGACTAATTGTATTCTAATTGTTTACTATATATTTACATTCCATATCTATTTCATTTTGACCTAGGGTGCCCCCTATATATAATCTTTATTAGCTAGATAATGCCTTTGGAAGGTCATGTCAGCTCCCAGAATCTGCAGTGTTTTGTGAAGCACTTGCAGGAAAGGAGGGAGATTGTAAAGACGAATGCCTGCCTGACCAGCAGAAAATAGTGCTATGCATTTTATTAAAGGTGTTAAAGAACAGACAGTAGGGAGTACAAGACTATCTATTTTAAATGTAGTCTACTAAGTGTGCTGGTAAATATATAACGGGCTAGGGCTATATGGAAAGAGTCAATTTGAAAACAACTAAGGTTACTATAAAGTTAGACATTAGGGGCCAGATTACAAGTGGAGCGAAAAATTGCGCTCCACTCGTAATACCAGCGCACGCAATTGTGCTCTGGAATTTTAAGTGGCTAGCAATGCGAACGCTACCTTGCATTCGCATTGATAGGAAGTTAATCGCTCAATAGAGCGTGCTTCCATAGGCTCCAATGGGAGCCTCGTTCTCATACTGTGAGACACGGCATGAGAACTAGGGGGTAAGTCGCGCAGCGATGGGCAGCAAATATAAATATATATGTATATGCTTATAAACATATATATTTGCATTTGTTAATAAGTGTATATACAAAAATTAAAACTTAAGTGTGTACTGTATATATATATATATATATATATATATATATAGAGAGAGAGAGAGAGAGAGAGAGAGAGAGAGAGAGAGATGTATATAAGCACAGTCTTTTTCAATCAAGGACTGCACTCACTGGATTTAGATACAGAATTAATTATTTATTGTGGTAACGTTTCGGGGTTCACAGACCCCTTCCTCAGACCAGACAATTGTGCAAGAGAACAAAGTGCAATTTAAATGTGCTAAGCCCCACCCATCAAACAATTACAGAAAATTGTGCCAAAACTGTGTTGTCCTGGCAACACCTTGATTGTCAGGTAATTGATATAACACACACTTTTAAAAAAATAAGTATGAATACATTTAAAAATATATCAAGTGTATCCTCATCTCAAAATTATATAAATAAAATACATAACAGTAGTGAAATCCATGTTATAAAGCAGAAAGATATAGCATAGTTGCCAACAGTCCCTGATTTCCAGGGACAGTCCCTGGATTTTGTTATATGTCCCTGGATTTCTTTTGTCCCTGGAAATGTCCCTGAAAATCTCTTTTGCACAACATTTGTTGTTTGCACATATACATGTCAACTTATAAATGTATAGTTAGTCCAATAAAAAAGTATCATTGCTCAATGCAATACTCTTGTTATTTTGATATATATATATATATATATATATATATACACACATACATATATACAGATAGATAGATGATAAATAGATATAGTGTATTATTTAAATATAATTCATTCCTAATGGAATAATATTATTATTATTGATTGGGTTCACATAATATTTGTCTTTCTAATTTTGATGCTGTGTTGTATAAATAACCATATGCCCAGAATGTGTTCCAGAGACTGGGTAGGTGTAAGAGCTTGGTGCTGTAATCTGTATAATAAACTATGGATAAGTCTAATTTATACTATTACTTTCAAATGGGTGTGTTTTGAACAGTAGGTCATCAATACTCCAGTAACCCGCTTGCTTGCTCTGCTGCAAAGTGTCCCTGAAATTTTTTTTGAAATGTTGGCAACTATGATATAGTGAATCAAATATGCCAGTGTATGCATATCACTCAAATGTGTTCATACAAATAAGCCAGCATCCTAATATTACCCAGCTCTAATTGATCATTGTTAGTGCCCAAAAGTAATAATAGAAGATGATAGTAAATAAAAAAGGCTCATATGAGGACATAGCTGTACCTGTAATGTGGTATGTTGTTAACAGTATCAGGGTTGTGTACGACCCATGCACGGTCCTAAAAATCGTCAAACTGGCCTTTAAATATGCATCCATATTATGTTAGGCGCTACTGGGGATAAACTTAACAGCATATATGATACACATAAGTATATGTATAGAACTAACTCCGTACCTGAGACAGGTCAATCTGGTGTGCTATGCACCCGTATGTCACTAGGCAACCCCTTGTGTTTGCTCGTTAAACCAGGCGCGGATGTAACAGATCCGACGTCTGCGTGACTCCAAGTAAGTCTACATGGCTAATTTGCATACTATGCTGACGTGGACGGCTAACTGTGTGGTGCGCGCGGCTGTCTCTTAAAAGTATCTGGTTAATCTAGTGCATCACTGTATCTATTAAAACGGGTTACTAAGTAGATATCAACATTCATCCACATAGTTACTTAATCCTAAAATCTGCGCACAAATATAATAGCAGCATTTTATAGCAGATTAGACCGGCATAGTAAATATGGGGCTGTCACAAAATCACATCAATGGGGATATTGTGTGAACAATCTACATTCAGTGGTGTACAACCCCCGGGGCTATAAAGTAACTAGAAGTCAATTAATTTTTTGGGCTTCCAAGGCTCTCTAAGTCCATAGGCATATCTATACAGCTGAGAAATATATTAATTCGGGCTCAGTAGAGAAGTATCTGGGTACTGACTAACTCCTGGGAAGTCAAAATAAGGAGTTCTAATCAACTATGATATATCAAGGGAATCTGTGTCAGCTATGCCCCTATGTGGTACTCGAGATGGGCGTAAACAAAAAAATAAAAAAACATAAAAAAACAGAATATAAAACGACATATGAAGAATACACCATAGAGGCAACCTCAAGTCTATAACAGTAAACACACAGTGTGCATTCCATGTAATTTGTGTCATACATTATAGACATATTCATAATCAGAACCTTAGCCAGTTATCATTATCATAAGCATTTCAGACCATGTGTCAGAGTATACAATAACTCATACAGTAGGACCTCAAGTAGCTCATTATCATTGGTCCCCTGTTACAAGTGGCAATCAAGGTCTGGGATTAATACTTTAATCAGTAGTTGTCACAGAGTATAAATGGTTAGAATCCCAGTGAATAGTTCCTCAATTTAGTAATAAAAGTCAATGTTGTATCACAGACATCAGTACAGTGGTTCAACTTTTCAGTGGGGTACTCTACTCCATAGCCTTTGCTGTTGTGGCAAGACCCTCCTTGTGTGGAATCAAACCATTCTCCAGTGTTTAGAGGAAGCAGTGCCAATCATTCTACATATTCAGGCCTCTTGGATGTAGGGTACCCAGATGGTGTATCCATCGTGCTTTCATTTGGAGAAGTGTTCTGTCACGGTCCCCTCCCCATTTTAAGGGGGGAACATGGTCAATCAGGATAAACCGTAAATCCATAACCTTATGTTTGGCATGTAAAAAATGTCTTGCTACAGGTTGGTCAGAAACTACTTTGTCAATTGCACTCTGAATTGCAGAACGGTGATTCGCCATCCACAACCGTGCATTGTCGCTCGTCTTACCAATGTAATATTGTCCACAGCAGCAGCTGAGTAAATAGATCACATGACTTGTGGTACATGTGATAAAGTGCTTTATGGAGTATTTCTGAGTTGTGTGAGGGTTCCAGGAGATCTTACAGGGGATCATACCATTGCAGGTGGTACAACCTGTACATCTATAACAGCCTGTCTTTTTGGTCTTGAGCCATTGTTGTTTCTTGTAACAATGCTGTGGGTCAGTGAACATCAGTCTGTCTCTCAAACTTCTTCCACACTTGTAGCCCATAACTGGGGGTCCATCTGACCAAATGGGAGTGTTGTATCTGATCCAAGGATCTCCCATCTGTTTCTGATGTTATCAGCTAGTGTCTTCTTGCCTTTATTATAGGTGGTAGTGTAAACCATCCTGGCCTTCCTTTTATCCTTGAGTTGGGTATCTTGTCGTCCATTTTGAGTTGTAATCTCCTATCTGACCTCATTAATGAGGCTAATTTTGTAGCCTCGTTGCAGAAATTTGTTGGTCATCATGTCCAGCTGAAGTTCCTGGTTTGCTATATTTCTGTGCAAAAGTGTGGGTAAATAGTGCGCTGGTGGAATAAAGTATCAAACTCCTTACAGTGTTTTTAGATCCTTCAATCTAAAAGTAATGTGTAGAGAAAAGAGGTTTAGTAAGGGCGCTAATAGCTAAAGATACTATGTGGATTTATTAAGTGTATTTATGTGATAAGAGTTTAAAGTGTCAAAAAATGTGTAAAAAACATACAGTTAATTTATGTGTAAAATACAGTTTATTTGGTTACAATATGATTAAAGAACTTATAGAGACGTCTCTAGTACAAATCAATAAAATTTAAAAACAGACAAAAATACAGAAAAAATAAATCAATAAAAGATAAGATAAAAAGCAAGTAGTACTATTAGAGAATATTCGTATGCTACTTTTTATGTTGGTCACTCAGAAATATCACATGTAATGTGACTAGGCAGTTTGCCAAACTTTCCGTGAGTATTTTAAAGTTCATAAAATTTCTTACATACTTTCATTTAAAATTCGTTTACCAACTGGATAAAAACTTTGAAAGAAGATGGAGCTTAAAGCAGAGCTGTGCATAAAAAATGTTTGTATAGAGTTGTATCTTTCTGTCAAAATATACCAGACCTTTGTATTAGTTTCAAAGCAAACTTTCAGGGATAATTATCATGTCCATATATATGAACCAAGAGAGATGTTCCATAAACTTATTTTGCTAATGGTTTGAGATTGCAGTTTGCGACTCCCATACAAATTGTACCTTATCGTATACGTGAGCTATAGCAGGGTATCCTGTGCATCCTGCAGCTCGGTTCCTCCGATAGTGTCCTCGTGTTGCTGGCGTCTGACGTCACATCCAATGTGTGGGGGCCCGCCTTGCGTCCGCCAATCAATGCTTAGCCAGTTTCAGGATACCTTTTTGCATCCGATACAAGGTGTACAATTTTCTTCTTATTTCTGATACTTGCTTGTACCGGTCAGCAGAGGTGTGTTTGAATGAAAGAAATTTTCCTGCACTTAGTGCTTTTAAGCACGCAGGTTCCGATGATATATAATTTCAATGTCTTTTGTTGACAATCAACCCGGGTTGGTTCATTCAGTTCAAACGATAGTGGAGTCAAGGATACAGTCTTTAGCTTCTACGCGTTTCACTCCCTCTAGGAGCTTTATCAAGAATGATTCTGACTGTTTGACTCCTCTCTTTAATAGGTGTATCCAGTGTCTCATTGGTTCAAAGAAATCTCGTAGTTAAGGTGGTATCCATGGTTTGCACTTGCTCCTAATACATTGCTCTATCATAATATTTATCACAAGTTTGACCAAACATATTTCAGACCAATTTATTTTAAAACAATTTCATTGTCGTGTTACCTTAAGACAATTCAATTTATTTAAACCTATTATGTTAAGGATAGGTGGAGATGTGGAGAAACATATAATAGGATTGTTAGGTTAAGGGTGCACTAAAAATACGTGCACTAAAAAATACGTTCTTTAATCTAGAAGAAATGGTGAGATGTCCAATTCTGAATTTAACCCTTTGGGGAATAGCGTGTCGAATTTAAAGATGTACTCTGCCTCTTTAAGGAGCAGTTTCTTCTGTATATCCCCGCCTCTCCAGTGTTTTTCTACTTTGTATATACCCCAAAAGGATAGATCTTTTGTGTTGCCCTTATGTGTGGTTTTGAAATGTTGATAGAGGTGTGTGTCTTCCATTCCATTCTCTATATTATTGAGATGTTCCCTGATTCTATCTCTCAGAGTTCTCTTAGTTTCTCCAAAATAAAAAAGATTGCAAGTGCATTTTAGGACATAGATAATACCTTTATGTGAGCATCTTATAAGTTCTTTGATTGGTATGGTATTGTTAGGACCTATCTGTATTATATTGGATTTATTGCTGTGTTTACATGACTTGCATGTGTAACATGGGAAGAAGCCTGTTAATTTTTGTCCATGGAGGTCTTTTTGTATTAGTTTGTTTTTATTGGGTTTTTTTAGGTCACTGGGTGCAAGGGTTGATTTTAAATTACTAGCTTTTTTGAAAACAAAACTGGGGTTATCTGTAACTTTTTCTCCCAGGATATTGTCTTCCTTGATGAGATGCCAATGCTTTTTTATGATTTTTTTCACCATATTATGATCAATGTGATAATCTGTTATGAATGGAATTTTTATTTTATTTTCATCTATATTTGTTTTTTCTTTGTATGTTAATAATGATTCCCTATTGGTGTTTTTGGCCCTTTCTAATGCTTTTTTGGTATGTGTTGTGTTGTAACCTCTTGAGTTAAATCTTTCTATTAGTGTTCCGGCCTGAATTTCAAAGTCTGCCATCCTAGAGCAGTTTTTTCGAACTCTAAGGCACTGCCCTATTGGTATGTTATCCTTCCAAGCATCCAGATGACAACTTTTAGCGTGCAAATAATTGTTACAGTCAACTTGTTTAAAGTATGTTTTTGTCTCTATCTTATTGCCCAATACCATCATTTCTAAATCAAGGAAGGTAATTCCTTCTTTACTTTGGTTATGTGTGAAATGTAAACCTAAAGTATTTTGGTTCATCTTTTCAAACATTTTGATTAGATCTGTCTCCTGCCCTTTCCAAATTATTAACAGGTCATCTATGTACCTTTTGTAGAGTACAAGGTTTGCACCGTAGCCGCCAGACCCAAAGAAATTCTCTTCCCAAAGGCCCATAAAAAGATTGGCATAGCTAGGTGCAAACCTTGTACCCATGGCTGTTCCTTCTGTTTGGAGATAGAACTTATTATCAAAGGAGAAATAGTTGTTCTCTAAAATGAATTTGATGCTCATTAAAATGAATTCCTTATGTATTTCTGGCATATCTGTGTCTTTTGATAGATAGTGGTTAATTGCCTCCATTCCCTTTTTATGGTCTATTATTGTGTAAAGTGACGTTACATCACATGTCGCTAGGTACATATCATCTTCCCACTGAAAGGTATTTAGGATGTTGAGTACTTGAGTGGAATCCCTCAAATAAGAGTTTAGATTTGTTACATATTTTTGTAAGTATCCGTCTACATATCGTGAAAGATTGGAGGAGATGGAATCGATCCCTGATATGATGGGCCTACCAGGGGGATCGATTAGGCTCTTGTGAATTTTTGGTAGAAAGTAAAAGATCGGTATTCTTGGATTGTGCGGAGTTAAGAATTGAAATTCTTTATCATTTAATACACCTGATCTCTTACCCTCTACCAGTAATTTATTCAATGTTTGTACATATTTATTAGTAGGATTGAGATCCAATTTTTTATATGTTGTGATATTGTCTAATAGTCTGTGGGCTTCAATGAGATATTTGGCGGTGTCCATCACGACTATACCGCCGCCCTTATCTGCAGATTTTATGGTTAATTCTTTATTGTTCTGTAAATTGTTTATGATGGATTTTTCTTTCAGGCTCAAATTAAACTGTTTTGGTTGTTGGGGATTACATCTTTTGATGTCTTTCAGTACTAATTTTTCGAAAGTATCTAGATAATTCCCTTTTGATTGTATAGGGTTAAATTTCGATTTGGGTTTTAAATTGGAATGATTAATTTTCACGGGTGCTTGTATACTTAGCTGTCTCTCTGTAGGGTTTTTTAAGAAATGTCTTTTCAAAGTAAGATTTCTCACGAATTTTTTTACATGTATAAAAGTATTGAATTTATTGAGTCTAGCAGTGGGGGCATATGTAAGACCTAAGCTCAGGACTTTTTCTTCCTCTTTGTTTAGGGGAGTGCTGCTTAAATTATATATTCCTTGCGTGTTATTAGTTATCTCCCTCTTTTTGCTACTTTTTCTGGATAATCCCCTTCCTCTCTTTCCTCTAATCCCCTTTTTCTTCTGGGATTTGTTGCTGTTTCTGGTTGGAAGAGTTCTCTTGAGGTGCCCTCTCTCAGAGGGCTTTTCCCTAAAAAAAGGGAAAGAGAGAGGAAAATATCCCTTTAATAAATCAGATCAGCTCAGATAAAACCTTAGACCTAATGCAAAGCTTAGAACACGAACTCACAAAAGAATTAAAGCAACAAATGGAATTAGTTTTTCTTAACAGATACACAAAAAAAGGCATTATACCAAAAGGATTACTTTTAAAGAAAAATTGCACTTTCACTTTAAGCGAAACTCTACAAACAGAATGGAAAGACACACTAACTAAAGCCTCTAATACACTAATTGAGATTCTTAAAAGATCTAGAAAAGAAACACTTTTAATTATTGAGAAAAATATCTTAGAAATTAAAGAGAAACTAAAGGATAGGAAAAATGAAAATGAATATAAAGAAAGACAAAAAGTAATAATGGATAAATTAAATAATCTGAATAAAGATTTATTAAGAACAAAATGGGGAAAGATGGAAAGAGACATTAAAAATAACAATCAGTCTCAGCAAATAGAAGAAATCTCTGAAGTTAACCCAGACACATTTAAGACCCACACCTATTACCCTCCACATGGTAATACTTATAATAACAAGAGACAACATAACACTTATCATCATTATGATAATTATAGGTATCAAAACACATCCAATAGGAATAACTATCAAACTGAAAGATCATTTAACTATAATAGAGACCGCCATCACAACCAACAATCATGGCATAGAGCAAGAGAACAATATCATCCACATAATAGGATAGATAATACCCATTCCAGAACATACAATGAAAAACCCAGTGAGTGGGAGCACCCAAGAACTTATAGGAGAGAAAATAGACAATGGGACTCTTGGAGAACCCCGACCCATAATAGGTTTGAACCCCTAAGAGACCTAGAGCAAAGAAGAGAATACCAAACACATAATGATTCCCCCCTTTTTTTAGGGAAAAGCCCTCTGAGAGAGGGCACCTCAAGAGAACTCTTCCAACCAGAAACAGCAACAAATCCCAGAAGAAAAAGGGGATTAGAGGAAAGAGAGGAAGGGGATTATCCAGAAAAAGTAGCAAAAAGAGGGAGATAACTAATAACACGCAAGGAATATATAATTTAAGCAGCACTCCCCTAAACAAAGAGGAAGAAAAAGTCCTGAGCTTAGGTCTTACATATGCCCCCACTGCTAGACTCAATAAATTCAATACTTTTATACATGTAAAAAAATTCGTGAGAAATCTTACTTTGAAAAGACATTTCTTAAAAAACCCTACAGAGAGACAGCTAAGTATACAAGCACCCGTGAAAATTAATCATTCCAATTTAAAACCCAAATCGAAATTTAACCCTATACAATCAAAAGGGAATTATCTAGATACTTTCGAAAAATTAGTACTGAAAGACATCAAAAGATGTAATCCCCAACAACCAAAACAGTTTAATTTGAGCCTGAAAGAAAAATCCATCATAAACAATTTACAGAACAATAAAGAATTAACCATAAAATCTGCAGATAAGGGCGGCGGTATAGTCGTGATGGACACCGCCAAATATCTCATTGAAGCCCACAGACTATTAGACAATATCACAACATATAAAAAATTGGATCTCAATCCTACTAATAAATATGTACAAACATTGAATAAATTACTGGTAGAGGGTAAGAGATCAGGTGTATTAAATGATAAAGAATTTCAATTCTTAACTCCGCACAATCCAAGAATACCGATCTTTTACTTTCTACCAAAAATTCACAAGAGCCTAATCGATCCCCCTGGTAGGCCCATCATATCAGGGATCGATTCCATCTCCTCCAATCTTTCACGATATGTAGACGGATACTTACAAAAATATGTAACAAATCTAAACTCTTATTTGAGGGATTCCACTCAAGTACTCAACATCCTAAATACCTTTCAGTGGGAAGATGATATGTACCTAGCGACATGTGATGTAACGTCACTTTACACAATAATAGACCATAAAAAGGGAATGGAGGCAATTAACCACTATCTATCAAAAGACACAGATATGCCAGAAATACATAAGGAATTCATTTTAATGAGCATCAAATTCATTTTAGAGAACAACTATTTCTCCTTTGATAATAAGTTCTATCTCCAAACAGAAGGAACAGCCATGGGTACAAGGTTTGCACCTAGCTATGCCAATCTTTTTATGGGCCTTTGGGAAGAGAATTTCTTTGGGTCTGGCGGCTACGGTGCAAACCTTGTACTCTACAAAAGGTACATAGATGACCTGTTAATAATTTGGAAAGGGCAGGAGACAGATCTAATCAAAATGTTTGAAAAGATGAACCAAAATACTTTAGGTTTACATTTCACACATAACCAAAGTAAAGAAGGAATTACCTTCCTTGATTTAGAAATGATGGTATTGGGCAATAAGATAGAGACAAAAACATACTTTAAACAAGTTGACTGTAACAATTATTTGCACGCTAAAAGTTGTCATCTGGATGCTTGGAAGGATAACATACCAATAGGGCAGTGCCTTAGAGTTCGAAAAAACTGCTCTAGGATGGCAGACTTTGAAATTCAGGCCGGAACACTAATAGAAAGATTTAACTCAAGAGGTTACAACACAACACATACCAAAAAAGCATTAGAAAGGGCCAAAAACACCAATAGGGAATCATTATTAACATACAAAGAAAAAACAAATATAGATGAAAATAAAATAAAAATTCCATTCATAACAGATTATCACATTGATCATAATATGGTGAAAAAAATCATAAAAAAGCATTGGCATCTCATCAAGGAAGACAATATCCTGGGAGAAAAAGTTACAGATAACCCCAGTTTTGTTTTCAAAAAAGCTAGTAATTTAAAATCAACCCTTGCACCCAGTGACCTAAAAAAACCCAATAAAAACAAACTAATACAAAAAGACCTCCATGGACAAAAATTAACAGGCTTCTTCCCATGTTACACATGCAAGTCATGTAAACACAGCAATAAATCCAATATAATACAGATAGGTCCTAACAATACCATACCAATCAAAGAACTTATAAGATGCTCACATAAAGGTATTATCTATGTCCTAAAATGCACTTGCAATCTTTTTTATTTTGGAGAAACTAAGAGAACTCTGAGAGATAGAATCAGGGAACATCTCAATAATATAGAGAATGGAATGGAAGACACACACCTCTATCAACATTTCAAAACCACACATAAGGGCAACACAAAAGATCTATCCTTTTGGGGTATATACAAAGTAGAAAAACACTGGAGAGGCGGGGATATACAGAAGAAACTGCTCCTTAAAGAGGCAGAGTACATCTTTAAATTCGACACGCTATTCCCCAAAGGGTTAAATTCAGAATTGGACATCTCACCATTTCTTCTAGATTAAAGAACGTATTTTTTAGTGCACGTATTTTTAGTGCACCCTTAACCTAACAATCCTATTATATGTTTCTCCACATCTCCACCTATCCTTAACATAATAGGTTTAAATAAATTGAATTGTCTTAAGGTAACACGACAATGAAATTGTTTTAAAATAAATTGGTCTGAAATATGTTTGGTCAAACTTGTGATAAATATTATGATAGAGCAATGTATTAGGAGCAAGTGCAAACCATGGATACCACCTTAACTACGAGATTTCTTTGAACCAATGAGACACTGGATACACCTATTAAAGAGAGGAGTCAAACAGTCAGAATCATTCTTGATAAAGCTCCTAGAGGGAGTGAAACGCGTAGAAGCTAAAGACTGTATCCTTGACTCCACTATCGTTTGAACTGAATGAACCAACCCGGGTTGATTGTCAACAAAAGACATTGAAATTATATATCATCGGAACCTGCGTGCTTAAAAGCACTAAGTGCAGGAAAATTTCTTTCATTCAAACACACCTCTGCTGACCGGTACAAGCAAGTATCAGAAATAAGAAGAAAATTGTACACCTTGTATCGGATGCAAAAAGGTATCCTGAAACTGGCTAAGCATTGATTGGCGGACGCAAGGCGGGCCCCCACACATTGGATGTGACGTCAGACGCCAGCAACACGAGGACACTATCGGAGGAACCGAGCTGCAGGATGCACAGGATACCCTGCTATAGCTCACGTATACGATAAGGTACAATTTGTATGGGAGTCGCAAACTGCAATCTCAAACCATTAGCAAAATAAGTTTATGGAACATCTCTCTTGGTTCATATATATGGACATGATAATTATCCCTGAAAGTTTGCTTTGAAACTAATACAAAGGTCTGGTATATTTTGACAGAAAGATACAACTCTATACAAACATTTTTTATGCACAGCTCTGCTTTAAGCTCCATCTTCTTTCAAAGTTTTTATCCAGTTGGTAAACGAATTTTAAATGAAAGTATGTAAGAAATTTTATGAACTTTAAAATACTCACGGAAAGTTTGGCAAACTGCCTAGTCACATTACATGTGATATTTCTGAGTGACCAACATAAAAAGTAGCATACGAATATTCTCTAATAGTACTACTTGCTTTTTATCTTATCTTTTATTGATTTATTTTTTCTGTATTTTTGTCTGTTTTTAAATTTTATTGATTTGTACTAGAGACGTCTCTATAAGTTCTTTAATCATATTGTAACCAAATAAACTGTATTTTACACATAAATTAACTGTATGTTTTTTACACATTTTTTGACACTTTAAACTCTTATCACATAAATACACTTAATAAATCCACATAGTATCTTTAGCTATTAGCGCCCTTACTAAACCTCTTTTCTCTTGCTATATTTCTGTGTTGTTCCTCATCACCCTAATCATTTGGGATTTTATTATCGCCTTATTGGTATGAGGAGGATGGTTACTTGAAACCTCCAGTAAAGAATTTCTGTCAGTTGTCTTGGTATATAGGGTTGTGAAGAGTTTACCCTGTTTCTTATAAATCCTTAAGTCCAGAAAATCAATATGATCCTTATCATATTTAAGTTCAAATTTGATTGGTGACTCTTGATTGTTGAGTTGTACCACCCAGTAAGTGATTCTTCAGGTCCATGTCAGACAAAGAAGACATCATCAATGTACCTTTTGTAGCATTTAACGGATCCATGGTTATCTACATCTATGATGTCACGCTCATAATGCTCCATAAAAAGATTAGCATAGGACGGTGCCACATTTGACCCCATAGCTGTCCCCTGAGCTGTTGGTAAAAAGTGTTCTCAAATCAAATCGGAAGTTTTAGGTATTTTTCCAAGATATCCAAAATAAAAGTGATGGGTGGGCCTATATAAGGGAATTAGGCTAATGCTAACTCAACAGCCGCAAAAACCACCAGAGTGTGGAATAACAGTGTATAGGCTCCCCACATCCATTGTCACTAGTAGATCATCATCCTTGATCCCTTCCACAGATTTAAACATAGTGATAAGGTCTCCTGAATCTCTAATGTATGAGTTCATCCATTTGACCACAGGTTGTAGGAGGGCATCTATATATTGTGCCAGTAATTGCAGTAGAGAGTCCCTGGCCGATACAATTGGCCTGCCGGGGGGGTTCAGTTGGTCTTTCTGTATTTTTGGCAAAGTATATAAGATCGGTGGATGGGGTGAGTTGTAATGAGGAATTTGTATTCATCCTGGTCAATTTAATTATACTGGAATGCTTCTTTCAATGTCACATCAATCTCCTTTTTGAAATCCTTTGTGGGGTTCCAGGTCAGTTTTTTGTAGGTCAAGTTGTCACTCAGCTGTCGCAGGATCTCATTGCGGTATTGGGCATAGTTCATGATTACAATGGCCCCACACTTGTCAGCGGGTCGTATTACTATATCAGGATCTGTTGCTAGTGCTTTTAGTGCCAGCCTTTCAGATTTGTTAAGATTTGGTCTGTGTTTTTCTACACTGGCTTTTTCAGAGTCATTTGAGATGAGCCTTGTGTAAGTTTTGATGCTCGTGCCACAAGTGTTTGGTTAAAATTTGCTTTTTAGTTTGAACCTTTTAATCTCTGCCCCGGTTGCCATGTCTCCAAAGTGTTCCTTAAGCTTGAGATTCCTCTAAAATCTATGTATGTCCAGAAATGTCTCAAAGTCATAATTTTTAAAGGTTGGGATGAATGTAAGGCCTTTGTTCAATAGCCTGATTTCTCCTTCATCCAATGTCCTGCTGCTGATGTTGATAAAGATGTCAGGGTTTGTTACATTTCTGGACATACGCCCCACAGCCACCAACTTTAGCCCCCCAAAACTGGCCAGCTCGTGGTAGCAATAACCAATCACTTTAATTAGAAGAACAAGTTATTTTTATTTTTAAATATATATTTGTAAAATATATATTTATAGCTATATATCTATATGAATAAATATATAGATATATAGGTATGTATATATATATATATATATATATATATATATATATATATATATATATATATATATATATATATATACGATCAAAGTTAAGGACAGCACAATCTTACTTACTCCAGCTGCCAAGGTGCACTACAAACCATGATACACAATTCTTCCACAAACGTAGGCACTCATTGGTCTTGTGAAAAAGTATGTAAATTTATTCAATCCATAGAAAAAAGAATTACATGACGTTTCGGTACATTCCTGTACCTTTATCAAATGTAACCACAATATAAAAATATTAAAACTTTTTTATATTATAATATATTTATATTATACATTTTTATATTGTAATATATTTATATTATACATTTTTATATTGTGGTTACATTTGATAAAGGTACAGGAATGTACCGAAACGTCATGTAATTCTTTTTTCTATGGATTGAATAAATTTACATACTTTTTCACAAGACCAATGAGTGCCTATGTTTGTGGAAGAATTGTATATATATATATATATATATATATATATATATATATATATAAAATATTGTATATATAGATGTATATATTTCAAAATAAAATAACATTTTCTTCTACATGAAGAACAAAGGTGTTTGAAGTATTTGTAAAAAAAAAGAAGAAAAAAGCCACTACAAAAATTATGGAGAGGTTTAGGGCCCTGCTCATGAGCTTCCACCCGATGTGGGTCACCTTGTAAAAATTGAGATAAACAGGAAAGGTGGACTTGTGAGCTTACATGCTATAAAGAGTACAAGGTGAGCTAATGATAAAGGAGAGGGTCTAATGTAAAAAACAGAGAAATTGGTTAATAAAGGTTGTAAACATCCAGAATTTTTTTTTTTTTTAATGTTTGAAACTCTAAAAGCCTAGCCAGGTGCAAAGAGGTTAAGCATACAGGTGACGTGCAACAGAAGGATACACTAAAGCTATACAGGTAGTTAGAGAGATAGGCCGAGAACCACAATGGGCTGTTTTGGAAACACTATGGGATTAATATTATAAAAAGCTGCAGAAAAATCAAGAAGAAGTGAGAGTGATATACGGTCTTAGACTTGGCTGTAAGCAGGTTATTTATCACTTTAATAATTGCAGTCTCTGTGGAGTGTTAGGAATTAAGTCCAGATTGCAGAGGGTCAAGGAGCAAGTTTGATGTGAGGAAGGGTGTATGTAGAAGCCTTTTGAAGGAGTTTTAAGGGAAGAGGGAGTACAGATATAATATAGCTGGAGGCAAAAGGAATGATCAAGAGAAGGTATCTTAAGTATAGGTTTAACTGGTGCATGTTTAAGAGATGAGAGAGCTGTCCAGTATTAAGAGAGAGGTTGAATATGTGTGTAAGGACTGGTATTAGATTTCATAAAAGAGAGGCAATTGTGAGAAAATCAAAGGGACAGATGGAAAGATGGGTGGATAATAAGAGGGCAGATTCCTCATCCTCTTCAACAGGTGTGAAGGTGCAGAGTTTGTGGTGAGGCAGTAATTCTTGTTTGTTATCGGTCAGTTGGAAAGGGTAGCAATTGTTGGTTTTGTGGTTAGTCATTTTGTGTCTAACAGAGACTATTTTCTGTTTAAGTGGTTAGCAAAACCTTATGCTTTTAGAAAATAGCAGTAGGGGGTTAAAGCTGGCAGATGAAGGTATTAAAAGTAGCAAATAAGCATTTAGAATTAGTGATAACATTAGTGGCTACATGATATTTTTCCAGAGGCCTTCAGCAGTATGGGAACATTTTTATAAGTAGCATAGTAGCTGGATATGCTAGAGTTGGGGATAAGTATGCATTCTTTGGGCCATAGTAGCAGCTACTTTGTTAATAGTTGAGATTAGAGCAGAGTTGTATTGAGAGAAAGACTGCTCAGAGCATGAGAGGTATTGGAAGGTGGTGAATAGGGGCCTAGGATAGAGTTCAAAAGGGTGTCCATCTTGGTTAGTTGGAAAGTCAGTTCATTGTGGTAATCAAAGGAGGAAGTAAGCATAACCCATAGGAAGAAGTAAGCATAAGCTATACCAAGAAGTAAGCATAACCCATATCAAAAAGTAAGCATAACCCATACCAAGAAGTAAGCATAAACCATAACAAGAAGTAAGCATAACCCATACCAAGAAGTAAGCATAACCCATAGGAGGAAGTAATCATAACCCATACCAAGAATTAAGCATAACCCATAGCAGGAAGAAAGCATAACCCATAGGAAGAAGTAAGCATAACCCATAGGAGGCAGCAAGCATAACCCATAGAAGGAAGTAAGCATAATCCATAGGAGGAAGTAAACATAACCCATAGGAAGAAGTAAGCATAACCCATACCAAGAAGTAAGCATAATCCATAGGAGGAAGTAAGCATAACCCATAGGAAGAAGTAAGCATAACCCATAGGAGGAAGTAAGCATAACCCATAGAAAGAAGTAAGCATAACCCATGGGAGGAAGTAAGCATAACCCATCAGAAGAAGTAAGTATACCCCATAGGAAGATGTAAGAATAATCCATAGGAGGAAGTAAGCATAACCCATGAGAGGAAGTCTAACCCTAACCCTAACACCCCCTAATTTAAATATAATTACAATAAATCTTAATAAAAATTAATATTATTACCTAAATAATTCCTATTTAAAACTAAATACTTACCTATAAAATAAACCCTAAGCTAGCTACAATATAACTAATAGTTACATTGTAGCTAGCTTAGGGTTTATTTTTATTTTACAGGCAATTTTGTATTTATTTTAACTAGGTACAATAGTTATTAAATCATTATTAACTATTTAATAACTACCTAGCTAAAATAAATACAAAAGTACCTGTAAAATAAAACCTAACCTAAGTTACAATAACACCTAAGCTAACCCTACAATTAAATAAATTAACTAAATTAAAAACAAATAAATAAATAAATTAAATTAAATTAGCTAAAGTACAAAAACAAACAAACACTAAATTACAGAAAATAATGAACAAATTACAAGATATTTAAACTAATTACACCTAATCTAATAGCCCTAACAAAATAAACCCCCCCCCCCCCCCAAAAAAAAAAAAAAAAAACCCTAGCCTAAACTAAACTATCAATAGCCTTTTGCGGGGCATTGTCCCAAAGAAATCAGCTCTTTTACCTGTAAAAAAAATACACAACCAAACCCCCAAATAAAATACTATCTAAAAAAACCTAAGCTCCCCATTGCCCATAAAAGGGAATTTGGATGGGCATTGCCCTTAAAAGGGCAGTTAGCTCTTTTGCGGCCCAAACCCTAATCTAAAAAATAAAACCCACCTAATTCACCCTTAAAAAAACCTAACACTAACCCCCTAAAGATCGACTTACTGTTCTGAAGACCGGATATCAATACTCAAGGAAGAGGCAGAAGTCTTCATCCAGATGGCATCTTCTATCTTCATCCATCCAACGCGGAGCGGCTCCATCTTCAAGACATCCAACGCGGAGCATCCTCTTCATCCGGAGTCTTCTTACTGAATGACGGTTCCTTTAAGTGACGTCATCCAAGATGGCGTCCTTTAGATTACGATTGGCTGATAGAATTCAGCCAATCGGAATTAAGGTAGAAAAAATCCTATTGCCTGTTGCAATCACCAAAAAGGATTGAAGATCAATCCTATTGGCTGTTCCAATCAGCCAATAGAATGCAAGTTCAATCCTATTGGCTGATTGGATTGTTAGGTTTTTTTTAAGGGTGTATTGGGTGGGTTTTATTTTTAAGATTAGGATTTGGGCCGCAAAAGAGCTAACTGCCCTTTTAAGGGCAATGCCCATCCAAATGCCCTTTTCAGGGCAATGGGGAGCTTAGGTTTTTTCAGATAGTATTTTATTTGTGGGGTTGGTTGTGTAGGTGGTGGGTTTTACTGTTGGGGGGGTTGTTTGTATATTTTTTTTTACAGGTAAAAGAGCTGATTTCTTTAGGGCAATGCCCCGCAAAAGGCCCTTTTAAGGGCTATTGATAGTTTAGTTTAGGCTAGGGTTTTTTTTTTTATTTGGGGGGGGGGCTTTTTTTTATTTTGATAGGGCTATTAGATTAGGTGTAATTAGTTTAAATATCTTGTAATTTGTTTATTATTTTTTGTACTTTAGTGTTGTTTTTTTGTACTTTAGCTAATTTAATTTATTTAATTTGGTTTTAATTTAGTTCATTTATTTAATTGTAGGGTTATGTTAGGTGTTATTGTAACTTAGGTTAGGTTTTATTTTACAGGTACTTTTGTATTTATTTTAGCTAGGTCGTTATTAAATAGTTAATAACTATTTAATAACTATTCTACCTAGTTAAAGTAAATACAAACTTACCTGTAAAATAAAAATAAACCCTAAGCTAGATACAATGTAACTAATAGTTATATTGTAGCTAGCTTAGGGTTTATTTTACAGGTAAGTATTTAGTTTTAAATAGGAATAATTTAGGTAATAATATTAATTTTTATTTAGATTTATTGTAATTATATTTAACCCCTTAAAGGGACATTCCAGTCAAAATTTAAATGCACATAGATTTTTTACATCTTTGAATAGAAACATATTTGCAATATACATGTATTAGCAAAAATGCTTCTAGTAAAAGTTATAACTGTTTTAGTGCTAACATTTTTCTATGCACGTGCATGAGAAGCATAGCTAGATATTGTCACTGCACCCACATTTTAAATAATGCAGATGTTCAGATAATCTGTGGGGCTTGTATCATGTCAGCAATTAACAAATTGAGTCATTACCAGATGGTAGAAGCACCTTAAACTCTCTGAGCAAGTGCTGTGTTTAAAATTCTGGTGCACGGTGCATACTTAAATACACTTTTGAAAGAGCTATAGCTTTTATTAGAAGTATTTTTGCTAATACATGTTTAATACAAAAATGCTTCTGTTCAATACTGAAATGCATCCATGTGGTTTCCAATTTTGGCTGGAATGTCACTTTAAGGACAAGGCCATTTTTCAATTTCTTTCCCTTAAGGACCAGGGCTATTTTTTCATTTCTGCAGTGTTTGTGTTTAGCTATAATTTTCCTCTTACTCATTTACTGTACCCACACATATTATATACCATTTTTCTCGCCATTAAATGGACTTTCTAAAGATACCATTATTTTCATCATATCTTATAATTTACTATAAAACAAATATAAAATATAAGGAAAAAATGGAAAAACACACACTTTTTCTAACTTTGACCCCCAAAATCTGTTACACATCTACAACCACCAAAAAACACCCATGCTAAATAGTTTCTAAATTTTGTCCTGAGTTTAGAAATACCCAATTTTTACATGTTCTTTGCTTTTTTTGCAAGTTATAGGGCAATAAGCACAAGTAGCACTTTGCTATTTCCAAACCACTTTTTTTCAATATTAGCGCTAGTTACATTGGGACACTGATATCTTTCAGGAATCCCTGAATATCCTTTGACATGTATATATTTTTTTTTAGAAGACATCCCAAAGTATTGATCTAGACCCATTTTGGTATATTTCATGCCACCATTTTACCGCCAAATGAGATCAAATAAAAAAAATTCACTTTTTCACAATTTTTTTCACAAACTTTAGGTTACTCACTGAAATTATATGCAAACAACTTGTGCAATTATGGCATAAATGGTTGTAAATGCTTCTATGGGATCCCCTTTGTTCAGAAATAGCAGACATATATGGCTTTGGCATTGCTTTTTGGTAATTAGAAGGCCGCTAAATGCCACTGCGCACCACACGTGTATTATGCCCAGCAGTGAAGAGGTTAATTAGGGAGCATGTAGAGAGCTTCTAGGGTTAATTTTAGCTTTAGTGTAGTGTAGTAGACAACCCCAAGTATTGATCTAGGCCCATCTTGGTATATTTCATGCCACCATTCCACCGCCCCATGCGATCAAATGAGAAAAACGTTACATTTTTCACAATTTTAGGTTTCTCACTGAAATTACTAATTTTAATTGTTTACAAACAGCTTGTGCAATTATGGCACAAATGGTTGTAAAAGCTTCTCTGGGATCCCCTTTGTTCAGAAATAGCAGACATATATGGCTTTGGTGTTGCTTCTTGGTAATTAGAAGGCCGTTAAATGCAGCTGCGCACCACACGTATATTATGCCCAGCAGTGAAGGGGTTAATTAGGGAGCTTGTAGGGAGCTTGTAGGGTTAATTTTAGCTTTAGAGAAGTGTAGTAGACAACACAAAGTATTGATCTTGGTCCATTTTGGTATATTTCATGCCACCATTTCCCCGCCAAATGCGATCAAATAAAAAAAAACGTTCACTTTTTCACAAACTTTTTCACAAACTTTAGGTTTCTCACTGAAATTATTTACAAACAGCTTGTGCAATTATGGCACAAATGGTTGTAAATGCTTATCTGGGATCCCCTTTGTTCAGAAATAGCAGACATATATGGCTTTGGCGTTGCTTTTTGGCAATTAGAAGGCCGCTAAATACCGCTGCGCATCACACGTTTATTATGTCTAGCAGTGAAGGGGTTAATTAGGTAGCTTGTAGGGAGCTTGCAGGGTTAATTTTAGCTTTAATGTAGAGATCAGCCTCCCACCTGACACATCACACCCCCTGATCCCTCCCAAACAGCTCTCTTCCCTCCCCCACCCCACAATTGTCTCCACCATATTAAGTACTGGCAGAAATCTGCCAGTACTAAAATAAGGTATTTTTTTTTTTTTTAAAAAATTGTAGCATATTTAACCCTCCCCCTCTACCTTATTGGTAGCCATCTTGGGTACTGGCAGCTGTCTGCCAGTACCCAGTTTACTAAAAAAAAAAATTTTTTAAATTTTATTCAATATTTCTGTAGTGTAGCTTCCCACCCCAAGACCAACCCCCCACCCCTCCCAGATCCCTTAGATGCTTTTTTTTTTTATTATTAAATTTTACCCACTTATAATAAAAACATTTTCTGTAGTGTAGCCGTTCCCACCTGTTTCCACCCCGTGCACGCGCCCGCCCACCCCCCGTGCACGCACATGCGCCTCCGTGCGTGCCCCCCACAGAGTGGCTCTCTCTGCATTGGATGGCCAAGGGGTGTTATTGCAGGATGCCTAGATATCGAGGCATCACTGCAATAACCGGAAAGCGTCTGGAAGCGATCAGGATCACTTCCAGCCGCTTCAAATCCCTAATGTCGTACAGGGTACGTTGCTGGTCTTTAAAGACCAGCTTGTGCAAGACGTACCCTGTACGACATGAGTCGTTAAGGGGTTAAGTTAGGGGGTGTTAGGATTAGACTTAGGTTTAGGGGTTAATACATTTAGTATAGTGGCGGCGACATTGGGGGCGGAAGATTAGGGGTTAATAAATATAGGTAGGTGGCGGCGATGTTAGGGATGGCAGATTAGGGGTTAATAATATTTAACTAATGTTTGCAAGGTGGGAGTGCGGCGGTTTAGGGGTTAATATGTTTATTATAATGGCGGCAACGTTGGGGGCGGCAGATTAGGGGTTAATAAGTGTAGGTAGGTGGCGGCGACATTGGGGGCAGCAGATTAGGATTTAATAAATATAATGTAGGTGTCGGCGATGTTGGGGGCAGCAGATTAGGGGTTAATACAAATAATGTAGGTGGCGGCGGTGTCCAGAGCGGCAGATTAGGGGTTAATAAGTATAATGTAGGTATCGGCAATGTCGGGGCGGCAGATTAGGGGTTAATAAGTGTAAGATTAGGGGTGTTTAGACTCGGGGTTCATGTTAGGGTGTTAGGTGTAAACATAAATTGTATTTCCCCATAGGAATCAATGGGGCTGCGTTACTGAGTTTTACGCTGCTTTTTGGCAGGTGTTAGACTTTTTCTCAGCCGGCTCTACCCGTTGATCCCTAAGGGGAAATCGTGCACGAGCATGTGCGACCATCTCACCGCTGACTTAAGCAGCGCTGGTATTGGAGTGCGGTAAAGGAGAACAATTTTGCTCATCGCTCACTTCTTGCCTTTTAACGCCGGGTTTGTAAAAACCAGTAATACCAGCTGGACAACAACAACTGAATGTAAATGTCACAGTTTTAAATACATTGTCTTTAAAACACTATTTAACCCATTACTAACTAAACTGACTAATCCTATCTAAGTTAATTTAATTTATAACTCTTCCATATTCTATATCTTAATTTATATCTAAATGTTTTATCTATGAATAACATATTTAATGTGTAATTCTTCTTTGAAATTGTATATTTTCCTAATCATGATTTTATAATTTATTCTAATCATGATTTTATAACTCCACACCAGCGCTGTAGGTAAGTGAGCGGTGAGAGAAAATTGCTTGTTAGCACCTCACAGCTTCTAACGCAAAACTCGTAATCTAGCCGTATGGCATTCCAGTGGCAATTAGCTTGAAAAAACAAATGTTGATATTGCCAAGAAAGTGAAAACGTTTTGTAAAAGGAAGAAAGTAGAATAGCCAAGAGTAGAAAATATAATCTTATTCGTAGAAAAAACATCTTTATTTAAAGTTTACATTAATACCAGATCTACATGAGAAATCCAAGAACAAATCATGAGGGGTTCCTTGTCCCATACCCACTGGCAGATTACACGTAAAATTCTGGAAACGTTTGTAGTTTTTTTTTATTGATTTTTCTCTGACTGTCCAGTATTAAAGTTATTAGCAAAGAACAGTTCGAATAGTATCTGAAAAACTGGGTTCTTGGCTCTTGAACTACATTTTTATAGTCTTTTTACAGCTGATCATATTTAATAAATTTAGCCAATCAAGTTGTCAAAATTATTATTATCATAGTAAAAGCCAATTCATTTATAATTTGTATGCAAACTTGTCTCAGTCTACTTCATTGGCTCATTTTCTGTATCATATAGAGGAGATACTGCAAATTAATTGGGTAATGACTCGGAAATCTGCTTACTAAGTTACTTTTCAGCATGCTGGTTAACATGGACAGCAGAAGAGATCTGCCTGCTACCTTACACCGCTGGTTCAGCAAACCCTGAGAAAAGGGAGTTTAGAATCAGAAAATGCATTCAGCATAGTTGCAGTAGCTGTAAATTATTAATTTTCTAACAATAACTTTCAGTGTTTTAAAATATCTAATCTGTCCCAATGAATGACGGATGAGACAATTCACAGTACCAGGAAAGGAAATAGGGATGAAGAAGCTTTTTAACTGGGCTGCTCCTATTCAAGTTTGGATACTTATTAATATTTTATTTCCATTAAACGTACATTAAACAGTAAATAGATGCTATATATCATAATATATTTAAAGCAAAAATTAACCTGAGAATAATATGAAGATGTATTTTAAAAAATTATAAAGGATTAGAAAACTCAGTTTTAACAAAACTCTTCTAAACACGCATATTCAATAAAAGCCATGTATAAAACATTTCCCACTGGGGGCGGAGTTTAGCCATGCAGGATGATGGCTGCTTTCTGAAAGAGCTCCTATCTACTACTCCGGCTAAAAGCGATCTGAAAGGCATGTAAACTACCCTTTTTTCTTCTAAACCTACTTGGGACACCTGCAACAGTCCTTAACCCTAACCAGAACATATCCGGACCTGCTAAGGGATGAAAATTAATAACCCCAGAAACTTGGCCTTCAACCAGCTTGCACCTAGACACCCTTGAAAAGGTTTGTCACCGGAGCACACCAGTACCTATCATTCCTCCTCCGGGGTCAGACAGTGCTGTGACCGGGCTAGACTAAGAGCTGAAAATTGTGACAGGCTGAAGGGATCGCCATCTTAGACCCACGTGGCTGCCCTCATTCACACTGCAGCAGGCAGAATTTCAACCTCCGTTGCAGAGGTGTCAGCTGGAGAAGCGGAACTCAGTGCGTGTAAGTACTTGCCTACACCGATTGCACACACATCTATCTCGGTATAGAGGCTAAGAAGGGGGATAGAGGTGGTGAGGAGCTGCTGTGTATACAGGGATATAACACCCATAAGGCATCCAGTTGCAGCTTGAGACAACACGACCTATAAAAACTGCTGCAGACAGTAAAAGTTTTTTTTGCCTGACACGACAGGGGTAAGATCAATCACCATTCCTGTAGACCTTGGAATTATCTATAGATAGAGGTCTAGAGACACTGGTTACCAGTTCTCTAGAACTGGTTACCAGTTCTCTAGAACTGGTAACCAGTTGTTACCCACAACTCCTTCTCTTATTCCTTATGTGATGCCTTGCAAGAGGCAAGCCAAACCTGATAAACTGAATCCAACTAAAACCCTCAGCCATTACCTCAAACCTTCTGAGACCCTTGCTACTATTTCCCCAGGAGACGCAGTAACCTCTTCACCACCCATGACAAATCATCAGCTATCCGCAGAAACCTCCAACAGCATGTACGTCACCAAAAATGACATCCTGCACCTCTCTTCAAAAGAGGACATTAAGGAGGTTATGCAGGAAATGAGAAACCTATTTGGGGACCTACGTAAAGATATAGGGGCGCTTGACCAAAGAGTGATATCTTTAGAAGAAAAGCAAGAAATTACAGAAAGTAGTTTCCAGAAAACCTCAGTTCACATCCTGGAACAAGAGCACAAGATCAGTAGTCTCGCCGACAAACTAGAAGACCTAGAAAATAGATGCAGGTGCAATAATTTGTGAATAAGAGGTGTGTCAGAAACAGTTTTTCCTCCTGCCATAGAGGGCTATCTACAGGCTCTATTTAAAGTCATAAAGGAGAACCCCTCTGCAGAAAATATACCTATTGAAAGAACCCACAGGGCTATAAGACCAAAGCCTCCAACAAAAGCCCCACCCAGGGACATCATAGTTAAATTCTTAAGATATAAGGACAAAGAGGAACTTCTTTGCTGCGCAAGATCAAAACATCCTATTTTCCATGCTGGAGAAGAAATACTGCTGTTCACGGACTTCTCACAGACAACACTCCAAAAAAGGAGAGAACTGACACCCATCACCACAGTTCTTAGGAGAAATAAAGTTCAATATAGGTGGGGGTTCCCAGTATCCTTGATAGTGACATGTAATAATAAAACGTCCATCTTCAAACCTGGTGATGACCCTGAGTCCTTTTACAAAGAACTTTCCATATCCTCTACTTCTGGAGATGACAATGACCCTGCTCATCATTCATCAGAGACCTGGATGACTGCACAGACCTCGTCTGCAGGTGAAGACCCACATTAGGACGACCTACTACCATCTTTGCTTACTGATATAGACTGCTCCTTAATGCATAAGAGGGATTTTGCTGCCCTTAAGGGGCTGATCCCGAACCACTGGAACTGTCCATTTAGGGGTAATTCGGCCCCTTAACACTTCCAGGAACGTTGGTAACTCTCTCAGCACAAAGGGTCCTATGGGCCTCTCCTCAGCAAAGGAAGTGTCCTTTTGACAGTGATCGCAACAGTTGGTAAACTATACCTCATGTGTGTTATTTGTTTTCACTCAAGGTTCCTAAATGTTAAACTGTTAATGTTTATGTTTGTTAAGCTTGTTTATTGATCGCTGTTATCTCATGATCACAGACTGGGACAATATTTCTCTATTGGAAAGCCGTATACGGTTTTCAGTATGCTCTATCAGTTTTGGGGAAATGTACTTGATTTCTGCAATGATGCTTGTGTGCTGTCTATTGTTGTCTCCCGGTACGGGGATGCCCCTTCCATATTGTTTTGCATTTCACACCACATCAGCAACTCCCGTACACCACCCTAAGAGATAAAGAACCACTTCCACAACACAATTTAGGAATCCAGCTTTCAATAACGGACCAGTAATGGCTTTTAATATCACACCCGCACCCAAGCCCTGGACCGACATGTACTAAGACATCATACTAGAAAACATAATCATATAACTCACGACAGTGAGACTTCCCCCCTCCATATCACTGACCTCCCATACAGTCATCTCTAATAAATAAATGTCCCACCCCTCTCTTTCCCTCCCTTTCCAGAGACAGAAAGAGACCTCTCAGAATATTTCACATTTAATAACAACTCGACTGCATTGCCGCAATGTGAGTGGGAAGCGCACAAAACTGTAATGCGCGGTATATTTATAAAGCGAAAAGCTAAGATTCTCAGACAGGCCAGAGAGAGACACACCCAATTTCCAGATAGAATTCAAACACTTGAGAAAGCTCATAAGCAAGACCTGAATAATAGTAGTATCAAAAGCGAACTCTTTAAAGCTAGATCAGATCTTAAAGTGAAGGTAAAGTTTTACTGCTCTCTATACACCAATCAATTAGTCATTTCTTAATTTACTAAGTCGCTAAGCTTTTGTCACAAATCGATTATATATTTATGTAAAAAAAACCTTTTCTTTTTCACTATCGTTACCTTCCTAACTCCTCCCCACAGCCATTTCCTTATTTTAGAGACTGACGTACAGAGCAGTCTCCAATGCGCGTTCATGAGGAATGCAACAAACTTCGCATGCGCATAGCGTAGTCCACTCATGGCTGTCATTTCTCATAATATAGACAATGGAAGAGTTTCCCAGACTGTATCTGAAATGTCCCAAATAAATGCAGCGTTTAAATCCTGTACATAAGGTAGGGGTAATCCACAGGCAACAATTAAATGTCTCTTACAAGCGGTATAATCCTCAGCAGTATTCAGCACACTACACACCCCCAATGAAATATGACATAGGCATCCACTATAGCGGAGTAGGTGGTAACCTATCACTCACCCTTCTGCCAATGTCCACAGCTCGTCAAACGTCCGGTAGTCGCATCTGGAGCATATGGATTTAGCACAAACACTCGGCGTGTGCACCGTCGGTGTTCCTCCAGCTCATCCGTCCAGGCACCGGGACTTGACGTCAACAAGGGGGTGTGTGCGAATCTGCTAGCCCATTGGCTGAACCGCTCAGCTGTGACTTTGGTAGTGCCGATGTGAGCCGCTTCTTGAATGAAGTTATCTCCACAAACAGACAGGAACGGGGACAGAGTGGGTCGAGGCTGCAAAAAGGATTGCTTGTAATCCCGGTATAAAAATATAAATAGAAAAAGAACGCAGACCAATAGCCGAAACTAGTCAGAGCTTTTACCATTGTCCTGAATTTTCTTGCTGTTGGAAATTTTTAATTTTTGACCTAATAAATGATTAACTTTTAACAGGAGGAGGTCTGCGTTCTTTTTCTATTTATACGTGAAACGGGAGCGCTCTTGTATTGCAAGTCCGATAATAAAAATGAAACGCATGCGCAGATCATCCGGAATGCGGATGACGTAGATTGACGGCCGCCTAACGGCCAGAATTTCAGTTGGATGAAAAGAAAACGTGACCAAACAAAAAAAAATAAAAAAAATACGGGTTGACATCGGCAAAGTAAAAAATGTGAGTATAAACAGGAAAAAAAGACTTTATTATTTGAAATTGAAAAAAATGATGACTTAAACTCATATTAATTTGGGTCAACAAGTGATATTAGAATGTGAAATAGAGTTGACTTTACCTTCACTTTAAGGCCCACCTGACAACTATCCATCAGCGCAACGCTCTATATTTAAGGCAACACTACTATGAGGGCGGAAACAAGCCGGGAAAATTACTGGCCAGGTGTCTACGGAGGAAACAATTAGCTTCCTACATTCACACTTTACAAACCTCAGACGGCCACTTAATTAAGAGCAATAAACATATAGCATCCACTTTCAGACATTATTATAGCTCGCTATATAACATATAAAATTCCGATGATAATTCGCTGAAGGAAGAATCTCCCCCTGAAACCAGAGAACACCTTGATAATTACTTTCAAGGATTAGGTTTACCAACACTAACTAAAGAAGGGAAAGATCATCTCGAATTACCTGTCACGCTAGAGGAAATACAACAGGCCATCAGGGATTCCCCATCGGGAAAGAGCCCAGGGCCAGATGGCTACACAATAGGGTACTATAAGAAACTTACAGAAGTGCTGCCTCCTCATCTCCTCTCTTTATTTAATAACCTAAGAGACAATCCCTCTCTATCTAGAAACCTCCTCGAGGCACACATAACTGTAATCCCCAAACAAAGAAAACCTGCCACATGCCCTGAGAATTTTAGACCTATCTCCCTAATCAACACAGATATGAAAATTCTTGCTAAAGTTCTAGCCAATAGACTAAATAAATATCTCCCTAACCTAATATCTTGTGACCAGGTCAGTTTCATACCAGGACGTGAAGCCCGGGACAATGTTATTAAAACTATCCAACTAATAAATTTTGCTAAGGCTACAGGGACACCCTTGGTCCTCTTTTCGTCCGACGTGGAGAAGGCCTTCGACAGGGTTCGTTGGTCTTTTCTGCGTAGGGCTATGGTCGAAATGGGAATTCCAGAACCCTTTCTAAACATGTCCTTTACTCTATACTCCAACCCTAATGCGAGGATCAGAGTGAACAGCACCCTCTCGGAGTCCTTTACCAGCAACAATGGCACTAAACAGGGTTGTCCTCTGTCCCCTCTGCTCTTTGCCATCTCTATTGAAATTTTAGCTCAAAAAATTAGAAACAATAATAACATTAAGGGACTCAAGATAGGACATTCGGAACATAAACAAGCACTATACGCTGATGACATCCTCTTCTCTCTGACAGAGGCAGAAAGCTCCATCCCAGAACTACTGTCTGAATTGAATGCTTACAGTAACGTGTCAAATTTCAAGTTGAATATTACTAAATCAGAAATCTTGAACATCAACACCCCCCCACAAACGCTACAATATATAAGTAATAAATATAATGTTCCCTTAGCCCAACACAAACTGAAATACCTAGGGATACAACTGACATCATCAACACAAGACCTGTTCAAACATAACTATAGCACCCTAAAAAACTATATAACACGCAATCTATCCTCTTGGAGGAATAAACCCCTCTCCTGGTTGGGTAGGATAGGAGTGGTAAAAATGAACGTTCTCCCTCGGATTCTATATCTGATGCAAGCTTTACCTATCCCACTTCATTATATTACTCAACTACAAAAGATTATAGAACAATACATATGGGCGGGCATAAAGCCAAGAGTACCAAAGAAAACACAATACCTACCCAGAGACAACGGTGGGTTGGGGGTTCCGAATCTTCAGGCTTATAAACACGCAATTGTGCTTAGACACATAGTGGAATGGGCACACAACACTGAAAACAAGACGTGGATACAAATAGACAGGGGCATGTTTAAATTAAACAATGTTGCTACGATAGCGTGGACAGCCCAACAGAAGAGACCTAAAAATATACAGCAGTACCTCATTACGGCAAACACCCTATCTGAATGGGATAAGCTTTTAGCCACCAACACACATATCTCCTCTATTTTGCTCCACTCTCCCCACTTATAGAGAACGTAGAACTCCCTTACCATAGAATAAGAAACAAAATCCCACATCCTTATGCCCTTAGAACGGGATCCATTCAGTTTATCTCAGATGAGGGCAAATTGAAAATGCAAATAACTCTCACAGAGACCCACGAGGAATTTTTTTCCTCGTGGTTTCATTATAACAAATTAGTACACTACATTTCTCATCACAAACATAGAAACAACTTTAGACGAGAACCTACATACTTTGAGAAACTCTGCATCCAACATAACTACCCAGGACATTTGATCTCCAAACTATATAAAATCACAGTCAAACCCTCTTCCGCCTCTCTCCCCTCATATACGCTCTCTTGGCAAAGAGAACTAAACCAAAATATAGACGCGGATATATGGATGAAGGCATTTAAATTAAACAAGTGCTCTTTGGTTTCAGCTAAAATACAATAAATTCAGTTAAAGCTGTTATGCCGTTTGTATTTAACACCGACAAGACTATGCAAAATGTTTCCTAGAATGAGTAACACCTGCTAAAGGGGGTGCGGGGAGGAGGGCTCCCTCCTCCATATTTGGTGGACATGCCCACGCTTGAAAGAATATTGGGCAGCTATATTTCAAGTAATGTCAGAAATTATAGGCATACCAATTCCCATTGCACCAGAGATTTTATTATTTTGCTCCATACCCAGAATAGAGGGTCAAGGCAAACAAACACTTCTACTGCTAATGCTGACAGCAGCCAAAAAACTCATACCAAAATATTGGAAAACCCAAACAGTCCCCACTGAACAAGAGCGGATAAGCCACTAGAAAGATATCACTACCTAAAAAATCACAAATTAGATCAACATGAACCAATACTAGCATACTGGAATAGAACGATCTAGACTGAGAACTCTTGATATGCCTCCCGTTCATTTCTGAGTTTAACGCAGCTCCCCACCATCCCCTCCCTTTATTCCCCCCCCCCCCTTTTTTTTTTTTTTTTTTCCTCTTCCCCCTTCTAACTACTTCCTGTCTCTCCCCTTCTCTTTTCTCTTAGGACTTTTCCTTCTCCAGAATCTTCTGGAATAAAAATTCACCTATAAATATGTATACAGCAATATGGTAACTAATAAAAAAGAAAATTTGACAAACCTTAAAGGATAAGACATGATGCAGAATTGCTAATTGGGACGCGACAACAGGTGTCTTCAAATAACTATTTATCGTTCATACTTTGCTATCTACCTGCTGTTTGATTTAATACTAGCACAGACCGAATGATTTTTCTTGTCCTGTAACAGATAAAACAGCCCTCATTGTAAACTTCTGTACTTCATGTTAATGGACGTCCTTGCTTGCTCGCTTAGTAAGTCTGTGACTTTGTAATTGATGTATAATGTGCAATATGCTGTATTGTCTTTACTATATATCTTAATAAAACTTTTTTTGAAGAAAACATTTCCCACTTACTTTTTTATCAAAACGAAACCTGTAAATTATTTAAAAAATAAAATATTTTTTCCAGGATGACGTCTGAAATAACAAACCACATTTATGGTCTGTCTGACATGCAGTTTAACACTCCCACACATTTACATATAATGCTCGCACACCAACCCATGTGCTGCTGCTGCTGAGTCTCCAGCGAAAATGAGGAGAATGGTGACTACGGCAAAGAGTTTCAAGGTTAAGGAATGCGCATGCGCAGTAGAATCTGCAATTTAAGCGCATGCCTGGGTACTTGAGCATAAATAACTAAGTGCTCTCAGGTTGCCCACCATGATTGGCTAATGCAAATTAGCCTCACAGTGGGTTTGTAAAGGAGACAATATTAGGAACAAAATAGCGGCAAAACTGCAGAAAAGGGACAGCGCAATATATTTAATATTTAATAATATTTTATTTAAGCAATTTTTGTGTGTATATTTAACTAAGGGATGCTGTTTAGAAAAAATCTACCTTTACTATCCCTATAAAGGGACAGTGAAATAAAAATTAAACTTCAATGGATTGGATAGAGAATGCCATTTTAAAAAAATAAAAATACAATTTAATTCTGTCATCAAGTTTGCTTAGTTCTCTTGGTATCCTTTGTCAAAGAGTAATCTTAGGTAAGCTCAGGAGAGTGCACGTGTATCTAGCCATCTGGCAGCAGTGTTTGCAACATTGCTTATAGAAGTGTTATACATAGATACAAGCACTGCTTCCATAGACTGCTTAAGACATTTGCACGCTCCTGAGCTACTCTAAGCCTACCTATTATATTCTTTTTTTCTAGTAATTTTTATTATTTTCGAAAGAGAACAAATATTAAAGGTTACAGTTGTAGTTACACGACAACAGGGGTATAAAGATGCGCAAGTCCCTCCATGATTATAATAGCATCATTTTATACTACATGTGAGTATAGCGGAACAAAACATATTTCAAGGACACAGTGTTATAATACATAAAATGATATGATTCAAAGTGTCCATGAGGGTGACGTAGTAATTGTGAATAAATAAATAAAAATAGGTCATCCACAGGAAACTGGGACAATAAAAACCAATTGAAGGAAGGAACAAAAGAAGTAGAAGAAAGCAAAAGAAAAGCAAATGGTTCTATTTTCCTGCTCATCAACAGGAGTTCTAGGTTTGGCTACTTAATCAATTGGTAGAAGTATTCCATGAAGGTTGGTATTCAGAAGGTCAATCAGCCCAAGTCAATTCAAACAGAGTAGTATTGTTATTAATATAGAGGGCATGTCTTTCCATATTATAAATATGGCCGCCCCTTGCAATGCCGCCCCTTGCAGGGAGTGTCAATCAACCTGATTGTATAGGATCGGGTGGATTGATGTCCACAGCCTCAGAGGCAGAGGACCAGTTAAGGAGCAGTCGTCTTAAGACCGCTGCTTCATAACTGTTATTTCCGGCGAGCCTGAAGAAAACAGGGGCATCAGGGGCCATTCGGCTCTTGATAAATCGGCCCCATAGTATTTATTACAGAAGCCCAGGTTGGGGGAGTATCACTTTTCCAGGACCTGGTTATGGTCAGTTTAACTGCCGTTAGTAGATAGACACAAAAATATCCCTGATGTTCAGGGAGAGATTGAACATCAAGTTGTAAAAGCGCTGCTTCTGGGGTTTTAGGAAGCTTAATGTGGAATTTGAAGAAAGTAGAAAAACTAATATCCCATAAAATCTTTAGTTTGGGGCATACCCACCACTCCACATTGTCTTTAGTATAGAGGTGAAATAATATTATTCCTTTTAGAGTCTAAGGGGGGGGGGGGTACCAGTGTGTTAAGATTTTGTAGTATGTTTTATACAGAGTAACACAGTGGAGTGCTTTCTTCGTTATGTTAATAGATTTCTGCCAGGTCGTTAGAGGAACAGTTAGAGTCAATAGGCATTCCCAGTTGAGTAAGGGGTATTTTGCACCTTCCATAATGTTGTAATGAAAAGATAAGGGTTTGTTAAGTATTTTCCCTGTGCACCGCCTACCCTCCCATATCGTTTTAGCGTGAATGGATCTGGGATCAAAGCCCCGAACTATGTAAGAAACTCTGTAGATGAGTATGTTCAAATATTAAAATAGTTGGTGGGGGAAATTTTGACAGATTTCAGCTAAAGTTGCATAATGGCCCTGACCGTAGAAACACCAATGTGAGACCACATGTTAGGATGAGATTTAGGGAGGCCTGTAAGTAGGCCCTTGATAGAATGGACAGGGGAAGGATGGGGTGCAACATTGGGATAATGTTAGATCTTATTCCATATACCCAAACATTCTAATATTATAACATTAAATTTCTCTGACAATGGTGGGGGATCCAAATCAAATCAGCAAAGAATAGGCTGTAAAGTAGGGAAGCCTGTTCAATATCTTTCCATCTGCAGAGTTGTTGTATAACTCCCCATTGAGAAATATGTGTGAGTATAGCTTGCTTCATAATATCTGAGGACTGATGGAGAGGCAGTTCCTTTGCAAGAAATTAAAAACTGTAAGGTTCTATGGGCAATCATTGGGACTTGCACCTGCCAAATATAATTAGTTATGTCACTCTGAAATGGAAGAAGCAGAGGTCTGGGTAGGCGTATAGGGAGGCATCTAAAAAGGTAAGTAAGTTTTGAGTGCAGCAATTCTACCTAACCATGATATGGATGTATATTTGCATTTAGTTTAAAGGGAAATTCAACACTTAGTGTAACAGGTTTTTATATAGTAAATTAAGAAACGGAGGTCCGCCTACACTATACCCCTCCTCCCTTGCCGCCTTCCTTCTGTCCTAATCAGCGGCGCTAACTACTCTAATACCCGGTCAATATGGATGCCGAACTCCCCCCACTATTACGTAGCTGCCTTCTTCTTAAACTGATAAGCAAATCAGAATCCAGTCCTCGGACTGAAATTGCACGCGCGTGCAATTTCAGTCCGAGGACTGGATTCTGATTTGCTTATCAGTTTAAGAAGAAGGCAGCTACGTTATAGTGGGGGGAGTTCGGCATCCATATTGACCGGGTATTAGAGTAGTTAGCGCCGCTGATTAGGACAGAAGCAAGGCGGCAAGGGAGGAGGGGTATAGTGTAGGCGGACCTCCGTTTCTTAATTTACTATATAAAAACCTGTTACACTAAGTGTTGAATGTCCCTTTAAGATGCCTAAGTTCATGTAGGAGTGGAGTAAAATTATAATGGATTACTTACTAGTAAGGTCATTAGAAATGGAGACCCCAAGGTGTTTGAGTAAACAATCAGACCACTTAAAACAAAATTTTGTTTGTAGGGTTATAGCTTGCTGGTGGTTAAATCCCCACCTGAAGGCTTCAGTTTTGAAGTAGTTTAACATAGAAGGATAGCTCCCCGAATATTGTTAAGATGTCAAGTAAATATGGGATAGTCTCTAATGGTTTAGCGGTAAAAATTGTGAAATTGTCTGCAAATAGCGCTATTTTGTGATAAGTACCAAAAAATGTGATGCCGTCTATATTCTGATTTGTCTGAATATTTTCTGCTAAAGGGTCTATTATGAGGGCAAAAAGTACAGGTGACAGCGGGCACCACCTACCTAGTGCCATTGGAGATTGGAAAGCCTCCAGGTTTAGGGATAGTAGATATGGAAGCCCACTTGGGCAAAATAACCCATCTTTCAGGAATCATGATAAACTCTCAACAAATGTGGGGAGAGTTCAGAGCAATAAGTTTTATAAAACATAGTATGGTATCTATCAGGTCCTGGGGCTTTAAAGAATTTAATTTTTTTAATGACTGAGACAACTGCCTATATTGAGATATGATTGGTGAGGGACTCTCGCAGCTCTGTAGTGAGGCAAGTTAAATTAAGAGATTGGAGAAATGTTTGTATGTCTGATCTAGGTGTAATTACGGTCACGTTAGTATTTTTAATATAGTATACAGTTCTATAATAGTTTGCAATAATTGGGGGCTACAGGCAATTAGGCCATCATATTTCATTTGGTGAATTCGGTTAGCACTAACACGACACCTTGACTTGTGAGCAAGCATAGTGTCTGCTCTGTTTCCTTTGCAATAATAGATTTGTTTAAGTCTAAGAAGTTTTTGTTGTACTCTCCATAATTCTAGCTCATGAATATGGGTTTTGACTGTGTCTATACATTTGGTGGTTTGGGAGGATGGCAAGCTATTTTGTTTCTCCAGTTGGCGCAACTCACAGTGAGCCTAGGAGAGGATAAGGCCCAGGATCCGCCGAATTTTGGATTGATTTTTAATTATAAAACCCCTAATAGAGGCTTAAAGGGCACCCCATAGTATATCAACAGAGACAGATTTGTTGTCATTTATTTGTATGAATTTGTTAATGTCAGTGTGCAGCTCCTCTCGGAATGGTAAGTCAGATAGAATCTGCTGTGGTAAGCGCCATTGAGATCTAGAGTTGTGAGATCAACGGATACCTGGTCATGGTCCAACCACAAGCTCAAATGTATCTTGGCAGGTGGTGGAGCATTGTGGAGGCCACAAGAGGATATTAAAGCTAGTCCTTGAGAAAGTGATGTAATGACATGGGATTGATTATCCTTATTGATTAGGAGTTAGATTGGGAAGCCCCAATAATACTTGACATTGGTAGATCTTACAGCCATTGTAACAGGTGAAAAAAGTTTGCATTCTTGGAGGGTATGAGAAGAGAGGATGTATAATACAGACCTGCACAACGGAGCGCCTTTGGAATCCTGTTGCCAAATGTAAGAGAAAGTTCTGTAGGCTCAATGGAGAGAGGGCAAGGGAAACTTATCCCAAGAAAAAATAGGCAGCAGCTACTCTTCCCAGCGTGTCTGCAAACATGCTACACAAAAGTAACAAAGATCCAAAGCATGAAAAGAGTGTGCTCCAAGCCCATATGAATAAAATGTAAAAAGTCTTTATTAAGTCCATGTAAATACATGTAAAAACATGAAATAGTAAAAAGCGGTCAGCACAAAAAAGTGCAGAGTACAGGTGGATGAACAGATGCAGACTCTGCACTTTTTTGTGCTGACCAATTTTTACTATTTTATGAGATGAGAGGTCTGGGAAAAGTTGTAGTCCATAGTATTGTTCAGAAAGGGTGGATTTCTTAAAACGCTGCTTGAAGTAGTTTATTCTTAAGTGCAAAACTGTGAAAACATAATATTACGTCTCTGGGGTTATCAGAAGAAGCCCTATGTGCCCTTTCAATTATATGTGTACTGTTGTCAACTTGCCAACTAACTCCTTAAATAGGCCTAAAAGATCGTTAGCCAAATCAGGGGTCAAGACTGATTCAGGGACTCCTCAGAACCTGATATTATTTCTCCTGGATCTGTACACAAGCTTGGCTTCTATTTGAGTTATTTGTTCTGCAAGACATTCTGAGAAAGCCAGAAGATTGGTATGATCTGCAGCAATGTAGTCTTGTTTACGCTCAAGAGCATCTACCCTGTCGCCAATCTCAGATATGTCTTTGCGCAATTCTGCTGAGTTGCACTGTATTTCATAAGTGATGGACGCAGTTTGTGCCGCTACCATTTCTTTCAGAGTAGACTCAGTAATGAAATGTTGGGAATGAGAGCAGGATTGGGTACTAGATTGAGATTCCTCATCTTGAGAGTCAATTCACTAGGACCTCCACTGGCATCAGTTAAAGGATCCTTCCTGGGTTGAGAGAAATTATCCATAACTGTTCTTCTTGCTTGGGCAGGAGGTTTGGTACATTTACGAGAGGAATCATGGTAATTCACACCTCCAGAATCCTAAGATGGAAGCTTGTTATAGAAAGCTGTGGGTAGATGAGTAGCAGGCAACATATGTCTAAACTGTGTCCTCAATTGTGATCTTTTGAAAGGACACTAGTTATGCAGTGCTATTTGAATGGTCTGAATGTGTCACAGCTTATATGTGCGCCTACATCAGTAGTTCCACCAGCTAGCACATCATGATGAGAAGCACAGATACATAAAGCTGTAAGGCACTAGTGCTTCCAGCAGGGTTAAGTATGATAGGTCTGGCAAAAGCAACCACTTGTATAATTATAGGTGTCTCATGTGAATACAATAAGGATTTCCTCACTCTCTCACTTCAGGGACTAGTGGAAACACCCTGCAAAATGGGGGGGGGGAGATATGGGGAGGTGACCCACTCAGGTTGAGCAGGAAAGGGAGAGGAGAGAGAAAGGGAATCCAGTGAGCAGAGGTGCCAAAGTACATAATATGGAGCACCCAGACTGTATGAGAAAGAGTTGTTGAAGTTAGAAAATATGCTGTATCAGTGCAAGGGCATATTATGTACTGAAATCCTGCAGAGACCAGCACTGGGTTAAAATATGAAGGGGGAAAAAAAGAAAGAAAAGCTGTGGCTTGCACTATTTAGAGTATCTGAATTATTGGAGCTAAAATAGTGCCACACAAGGAAATATGTCCTATTGAGGAGGCTGTAACAAACTGTAGATGGGAAAGGAGAGTTCCTGAAATATATCCAGATATGACCAATTTATAAGTGTGCAACAGTAAGGAGCACTGAATAGTTTAGGTTATCTCCAAGTGTAGCTTCTTAATAGAGGTAAGTGCAGTGGTGAAGATATGAAAGAACCACAGCATGTACTGTTCTTGAATTAACAGTAGTAGAAAAGTGAGGGAGGTTTGGGGACCAAAGCCTGTACTGTATGTAGCAATTCAGGAGCAGAAAGCTTTGTATATACCTGAGTCCAGTGGGTGCAGGTATAATGTGAGCCTCTGTGGCTTTTACTGTAGGTATCTTTATTGGTTCTACAGTTCCCTAGGTGGAACTGCTTGTATTGGTAGTGGTGCTAGAGATCTCTGATGCGGTCACCAATCTCAAGTCGCGGAGGTCAGGAGGTATTGAGAAGCTGCGGCCTCCTGCTTAATTGGGCTGGCCAGGCAGCAATATGGTGGCTGTTTGCACCACAGAGAAGGACTCTGAGCATTGCAAGCCCACAGAGTAAGTAAACATTGGCTCACAGTAAAACACCTTTGAACGAGCAGAGCAGCTCTGGTGATACTCGCCGACTGCTTCTGGGGATCTTTAAATTCAGGCTCCTCACTCAACTCTAGGGTTCCAGCATGATAAGTCCTAGTCAGGTTCTTTCCTGCAATCGCTCCTGATTCTTACATCAACAAAGCTATCTGAGGTAGTGGTAAGATAAGCCGTCCGTGGAAATTGCTCCACCCCCCAGCCTACCTAGCTTCACTCTTTAACAAAGGGTATCAAGAGAGCAAAGGAAATTTGATGATAAAAGTAAATTTGAAAGTTGTTTTAAATCACATGCTCAATGTGAATCATGAAAGTTTAATTTTGACTTTACTTTCCCTTTAAAGTGTTGGTTAATGGCTAGATTACTAGTAGTGCATTAACTGTTGCGATATCAGGTTTATTACGCCTTTTTGAAAGTAAACGCATTCGCTTGAGTCCAATTGAATTTAACTTGCGTCAGGATAGTGTGACCTCAGAGCTCTGGTTATCTGTTTCACTTAAATAAAAAGTTGCAAAAAACACATAAAAATTATATTTAACTGTACAGTTACACTCATAATAATTGTCTAATAATTTTTTTTTTCAAAAAATATTAAAAAGTTAAAAGGGCTTAAATATATGAGGTCTCAGGTGTTAGGAAAAAAAGCCATGCATAGGGCTTTAACATAAGAGATAGATACATACATATACATGTCTAAATATGTATATGTACTGTATATACTGTATATATTTGAATATGTTTGTGGACATATGTATTTATGTATTTATTTGTGTATATATGTATTTAAAGACATATATAAACATAAAACACATACATACATATAGACATATATAGAAATGCATTGGAGCCCTTTGCAGTCAAGTAGCTGAAAACATACAAAAAAATCATATTTATGCAATTTTCTTATTTAATAAAGTGTCATTCTGTGTATTTACTGCAAATATTTCACATGCCAATGTTCTTAACATAGGGGAATATGTTCTAAGTATTTTTTAATAGATTTTCATATATATATATATACGGTATATATATATATATATACGGTATATATATATATACCGTATACCGTATGGATGTCTAGCCCCCGCTTGGGCTTGGATGAAGATTTCGGAGCCTGGAACGATCGGTGATACCTGGCATGGTGAAGACAAGGTAGGAAGATCTTCAGGGGATTAGTGTTAGGTTTATTTAAGGGGGGTTTTGGGTTAGATTAGGAGTATGTGGGTGGTGGGTTGTAATGTTGGGGGGGAGGGGTATTGTATGTTTTTGTTTACAGGCAAAAGAGCTGAATTCTTTGGGGCATGCCCCGCAAAGGGCCCTTTTAAGGGCTGGTAAGGTAAAAGAGCTTTGAACTTTTGTAATTTAGAATAGGGTAGGGCATTTTTTTATTTTGGGGGTCTTTGTTATTTTATTAGGGGGCTTAGAGTAGGTGTAATTAGTTTAAAATTGTTGTAATTTTTTTCTTAGTTCTTTTTTATTTTTTGTACTTTAGTTAGTTTATTTAATTGTATTTATTTGTAGGAATTGTATTTAATGTATTTATTGATAGTGTAGTGTTAGGTTTAATTGTAGATAATTGTAGGTAGTTTATTTAATTTATTTATTGATAGTGTAGTGTTAGGTTTAATTGTAACTTAGGTTAGGATTTATTTTACAGGTAATTTTGTAATTATTTTAACTAGGTAGCTATTAAATAGTTCTTAACTATTTAATAGCTATTGTACCTGGTTAAAATTAATACAAAGTTGCCTGTAAAATAAATATTAATCCTAAAATAGCAATAATATAATTATAATTTATATTGTAGCTATATTAGGGTTTATTTTACAGGTAAGTATTTAGCTTTAAATAGGAATAATTTATTTAATAAGAGTTAATTTATTTTGTTAGAATAAAATTATATTTAACTTAGGGGGGTGTTAGTGTTAGGGTTAGACTTAGCTTTAGGAGTTAATCCATTTATTACAGTAGCGGCGAGATTCGGTCGGCAGATTAGGGGTTAATAATTGAAGTTAGGTGTCGGCGATGTTAGGGAGGGCAGATTAGGGGTTAATACTATTTATTATAGGGTTATTGAGGCGGGAGTGAGGCGGATTAGGGGTTAATAACTTTATTATAGTAGCGGTGCGGTCCGCTCGGCAGATTAGGGGTTAATAAGTGTAGGCAGGTGGAGGCGACGTTGTGGGGGGCAGATTAGGGGTTAATAAATATAATATAGGGGTCGGATATGTTAGGGCACCAGATTAGGGGTTTATAGGGATAACGTAGGTGGCGGCGGTATACGGAGCGGCAGATTAGGGGTTAATAATAATATGCAGGTGTCAGCGATAGCGGGGGCGGCAGATTAGGGGTTAATAAGTGTAAGGTTAGGGGTGTTTAGACTCGGGGTAAATGTTAGGGTGTTAGGCACAGACATAGGAAGTGTTTCCCCATAGGAAACAATGGGGCTGCGTTAAGAGCTGAACGCTGCTTTTTTGCAGGTGTTAGGTTTTTTTTCAGCTCAAACTGCCCCATTGTTTTCTATGGGGATATCATGCACGAGCACGTTTTTGAAGCTGGCCGCGTCCGTAAGCACCGCTGGTATCTAGAGTTGTAGTGGCGTTAAATTATGCTCTACGCTCCCTTTTTGGAGCCTAACGCACTGAAAACCCAGCCATTCTGTGAACTCTAAATACCAGCGGTATTTAAAAGGTGCGGGAGAAAAAAAGCATGCGTAGCTAACGCACTTCTTTGGCCGCCAAACTCTAAATCTAGCCGTCAGTTTGCTTGTGAACTTGGGCACAATTTTTGGAAATGTCAGAGTTTTGGAACTGGCACATTTGTTGGCACATCAGTTTGAAGGTGCTCAATATTTTTTTCAAGGGGCACATTATGAAGGGACACAGGTTTGTGTAACTTTGATCAATTTTGTGTGCAGAGGTGTGCTTAAAACAAGAATGTGGAATAGTTGTGCTTCACACAGGAGTGTAGGAGATGTGTGCTCTACACAGAAGTGTAGTAGAGGTGTGTTTCACACAGGAGTGTAGCAGAGGTGTGCTTCACACAGGAGTGTGACAGAGGTGTGCTTCACACAGGAGTGTAGCAGAGGTATTCTTCACACAGGAGTGTAGCAGAGGTGTGCTTTACACAGGAGTGTAGTAGAAGTGTGCTTCACACAGGAGTGGGGCAGAGGTGTGCTTCATACAGGAGTGGGGCAGAGTTGTGCTTCACACAGGATTGTAGCAGAGGTGTGCTTCACACATGAGTGTAGCAGAGGTGTGCTTCACACAGGAGTGTAGCAGAGGTGTGCTTCACACAGGAGTGTGGCAGAGGTGTGCTTCACGCAGGAGTGTGGCAGAGGTGTGCTTCACACAGGAGTGTAGCAGAGGTGTGCTTCACACAGGAGTGTGGCAGAGGTGTGCTTCACACAGGAGTGTGGCAGAGGTGTGCTTCACACAGGAGTGTGGCAGAGGTGTGCTTCACACAGGAGTGTGGGATAGGTTTGCTTCACACAGGAGTGTAGCAGAGGTGTGCTTCACACAGGAGTGTAGCAGAGGTGTGCTTCACACAGGAGTGTAGCAGAGGTGTGCTTCACACAGGAGTGTAGCAGAGGTGTGCTTCACACAGGAGTGTAGCAGAGGTGTGCTTCACACAGGAGTGTGAGATAGGTTTGCTTCACACAGGAGTATGACATAGATGTGTGTTCCACACAGGAGTGATGGAGACGTGTGCTTCACACAGGAGTGTGGGAGAAGTATGCTTCACACAGGAGTGTGGCAGAAGTGTGCTTCAAACAAGAGTGGGGCAGAGTTGTGCTTCACACAAGAGTGTGGCAGAGGTGTGTATCACATAGGTGTGTGGCAGAGGTCTGTTAGCAATTAATGCTCAAAAAATTAACCAGAGGTCAGACCTAAAAGTTAACCCTACAAGCACCCTACAAGCTACCTAATTAACCCCTTCACTGCTGGGCATAATACACGTGTGGTGCGCAGCTGCATTTAGCGGCCTTTAGCGGCCTTCTAATTAATCAAGAGCAATGCCAAAGTCATATATGTCTGCTATTTCTGAACAAAGGGGATCCAAGAGAAGCATTTACAACCATTTATGCCATGATTGCACTAACTGTTTGCAAATAATTTCAGTGAGAAACTCAAAATTGTGAAAAATGTTACGATTTTTTTTATTTGATCGCATTTGGTTGTGAAATGGTGGCATGAAATATACCAAGATGGGCCTGGATCAATACTTTGGGTTGCCTACTACACTACACTAAAGCTAAAATTAACCCTACAAGCTCCCTAATTAACCCCTTTACTGTTGGGAATAATACATGTGTGGTGCGCAGCGGCATTTAGCGGCCTTCTAATTACCAAAAAGCAATGCCAAAGCCATACATATATGTCTGCTATTTCTGAACAAAGGGGATCACAGAGAAGAATATACAACCATTTATGCCATAATTGCACAAGATGTGAAAAGTTTGTGAAAAAGTTTCTGAAAAAGTGAACAATTTATTTATTTGATCGCATTTGGCGGTGAAATGGTGGCATGAAATATACCAAAATAATAATAAATACTTTGGGTTGTCTACTAAAAAAAATATATACATGTCAAGGGATATTCAATGATTCCTGACAGATATCAGTGTTACAATGTAGCTAGCGCTAATTTTTTTTGGGGAAAAAATGGTTTGGAAATAGCATAGTGCTACTTGTACTTATTGCCCTATAACTTGCAAAAAAGCAAAGACTATGTAAACATTGGGTATTTCTAAACTCAGTACAAAATTTAGAAACTATTTAGCATGGGTGTTTTTTGGTGGTTGTAGATGTGTAACAGAATTTGGAGGTCAAAGTTAGAAAAAAAAAATTCCCATTTTTTCATCATATTTTATAATTTTAATAGTAAATTATAAGATATGATGAAAATAATTGTATCTTTTGAAAGTCCATTTAATGGTGAGAAAAACGGTTTATAATATGTGTGGGTACAGTAAACGAGTAAGAGGAAAATTACAGATAAACGCAAACACCCCAGAAATATAAAAATAGCCCTGGTCCTTAAGGGAAGGAAATTAAAAAATTTCCTTGACCTTAAAGTGAAGGTAAAGTTATGGTGATATCAAGACAAGCTAGCATTTATTAAACTTTCATTTAGGTAGTCGCTAACTTATTTTTTAAGTTACCAATCTATTTGAAATAAAAATCTATATGACAAATTCTCGACCCTTCAGCTCCAAACTCCTCCCAAGCCCTACTTCCGTCTTCTTCTACGAGTGACTTCTTCTGCGGTCCCACCCACTCTCCACGCCTCTCTAAAGCGCATTCACAGAATCTGAGTAACAATGCGCATGCGCTATTCTCCGACTGTGCATGCCAGTCCGTAATAAGCAAATTACTTAATTATGGATTCTTAGGTGGAATTAGTACGCATGTGCGAAACGGGAACGTGCTCACTTCTCTGTGTGTAAAAAAAGTATCTAGCGCATGCGCAGAAGGAAGAAGGGGTGGATTATGTTGAGTGACTGCCGTATAATGGCCAGAATTTCAATTGGCTCAAATGAAAACGTGATCGTGGGAGAATTTTTTTTGCTTTAAACGAGTTGAATTTAGTAACGTTTAGTAATGAATCGACTTTCCAAAGGTAATAACTTCATAAATAAAATAATATATAGAAACTGAGGACTTAACTTATACTTATTTGACACACAGAATGCTACATTTCATAGAGTTTGAGCTAACTTTACTATAATTACCCCCTTCCCTGCTCTAGTTCTCATGCCGTGTCTGACAGCATGAGAATGAGGCTCCCATTGGAGCCTATGAAGCACTCTCTCATTCGATCAGCCAATCAGATTGAGCTCGCATTATATTGGCTTGGATGACATCCCTTAAAGGAACCATCATTCGTCGGGAAGTCGTCGGAAGAAGAAGATGGGTCCGCGGTGGAGGTCTTCAAGATGGAGCCGGTCGTCATCGGATGAAGATAGAAGATGCCGCTTGGATCAAGATGGTTGCCGGTCCGGATCGTCTCTTCTTCCCGGATAGGATGAAGACTTTGGAGCCTCTTCTGGACCTCTTCAGCCACCGGATGATGGATGTCTAGCCCCCGCTTGGGCTTGGATGAAGATTTCGGAGCCTGGAACGATCGGTGATACCTGGCATGGTGAAGACAAGGTAGGAAAATCTTCAGGGGCTTAGTGTTAGGTTTATTTAAGGGGGGTTTGGGTTAGATTAGGGGTATGTGGGTGGTGGGTTGTAATGTTGGGGGGGGGTATTGTATGTTTTTTTTTACAGGCAAAAGAGCTGAATTCTTTGGGGCATGCCCCGCAAACGGCCCTTTTAAGGGCTGGTAAGGTAAAAGAGCTTTGAACTTTTGTAATTTAGAATAGGGTAGGGCATTTTTTTATTTTGGGGGTCTTTGTTATTTTATTAGGGGGCTTAGAGTAGGTGTAATTAGTTTAAAATTGTTGCAATTTTTTTCTAATGTTTGTAAATATTTTTTTATTTTTTGTAACTTAGTTCTTTTTTATTATTTGTACTTTAGTTAGTTTATTTAATTGTATTTATTTGTAGGAATTGTATTTAATTTATTTATTGATAGTGTAGTGTTAGGTTTAATTGTAGATAATTGTAGGTAGTTTATTTAATTTATTTATTGATAGTGTAGTGTTAGGTTTAATTGTAACTTAGGTTAGGATTTATTTTACAGGTAATTTTGTAATTATTTTAACTAGGTAGCTATTAAATAGTTCTTAACTATTTAATAGCTATTGTACCTGGTTAAAATAAATACAAAGTTGCCTGTAAAATAAATATTAATCCTAAAATAGCTACAATATAATTATAATTTATATTGTAGCTATATTAGGGTTTATTTTACAGGTAAGTATTTAGCTTTAAATAGGAATAATTTATTTAATAAGAGTTAATTTATTTCGTTAGAATAAAATTATATTTAACTTAGGGGGGTGTTAGTGTTAGGGTTAGACTTAGCTTTAGGGGTTAATCCATTTATTACAGTAGCGGCAAGATTCGGTCGGCAGATTAGGGGTTAATAATTGAAGTTAGGTGTCGCCGATGTTAGGGAGGGCAGATTAGAGGTTAATACTATTTATTATAGGGTTATTGAGGCGGGAGTGAGGCGGATTAGGGGTTAATAACTTTATTATAGTAGCGGTGCGGTCCGCTCGGCAGATTAGGGGTTAATAAGTGTAGGCAGGTGGAGGCGACGTTGTGGGGGGCAGATTAGGGGTTAATAAATATAATATAGGGGTCGGCTATGTTAGGGCAGCAGATTAGGGGTTTATAGGGATAACGTAGGTGGCGGCGGTATACGGAGCAGCAGATTAGGGGTTAATAATAATATGCAGGTGTCAGCGATAGCGGGGGCGGCAGATTAGGGGTTAATAAGTGTAAGGTTAGGGGTGTTTAGACTCGGGGTAAATGTTAGGGTGTTAGGTACAGACATAGGAAGTGTTTCCCCATAGGAAACAATGGGGCTGCGTTAAGAGCTGAACGCTGCTTTTTTGCAGGTGTTAGGTTTTTTTTTCAGCTCAAACTGCCCCATTGTTTTCTATGGGATATCATGCACGAGCACGTTTTTGAAGCTGGCCGCGTCCGTAAGCACCGCTGGTATCTAGAGTTGCAGTGGCGTTAAATTATGCTCTACGCTCCCTTTTTGGAGCCTAACGCACTGAAAATCCAGCCATTCTGTGAACTCTAAATACCAGCGGTATTTAAAAGGTGCTGGAGAAAAAAAGCACGCGTAGCTAACGCACCCCTTTGACCGCCAAACTCTAAATCTAGCCGTCAGTTTGCTTGTGAACTTGGGCACAATTTTTGGAAATGTCAGAGTTTTGGAACTGGCACATTTGTTGGCACATCAGTTTGAAGGTGCTCAATATTTTTTTCAAGGGGCACATTATGAAGGGACACAGGTTTGTGTAACTTTGATCAATTTTGTGTGTAGAGGTGTGCTTAAAACAAGAATGTGGAATAATTGTGCTTCACACAGGAGTCTAGGAGATGTGTGCTCTACACAGAAGTGTAGTAGAGGTGTGCTTCACACAGGAGTGTAGCAGAGGTGTGCTTCACACAGGAGTGTGACAGAGGTGTGCTTCACACAGGAGTGCAGCAGAGGTATGCTTCACACAGGAGTGTAGCAGAGGTGTGCTTTACACAGGAGTGTAGTAGAAGTGTGCTTCACACAGGAGTGGGGCAGAGGTGTGCTTCATACAGGAGTGGGGCAGAGTTGTGCTTCACACAGGATTGTAGCAGAGGTGTGCTTCACACAGGAGTGTAGTAGAGGTGTGCTTCACACAGGAGTGTAGCAGAGGTGTGCTTCACACAGGAGTGTGGCAGAGGTGTGCTTCACACAGGAGTGTAGCAGAGGTGTGCTTCACACAGGAGTGTAGCAGAGGTGTGCTTCACACAGGAGTGTGGCAGAGGTGTGCTTCACACAGGAGTGTGGCAGAGGTGTGCTTCACACAGGAGTGTGGCAGAGGTGTGCTTCACACAGGAGTGTGGCAGAGGTGTGCTTCACACAGGAGTGTGGGATAGGTTTGCTTCACACAGGAGTGTAGCAGAGGTGTGCTTCACACAGGAGTGTAGCAGAGGTGTGCTTCACACAGGAGTGTAGCAGAGGTGTGCTTCACACAGGAGTGTAGCAGAGGTGTGCTTCACACAGGAGTGTGAGATAGGTTTGCTTCACACAGGAGTATGACATAGATGTGTGTTCCACACAGGAGTGATGGAGAAGTGTGCTTCACACAGGAGTGTGGGAGAAGTATGCTTCACACAGGAGTGTGGCAGAAGTGTGCTTCAAACAAGAGTGGGGCAGAGTTGTGCTTCACACAAGAGTGTGGCAGAGGTGTGCATCACATAGGTGTGTGGCAGAGGTCTGTTAGCAATTAATGCTCAAAAAATTAACCAGAGGTCAGACCTAAAAGTTAACCCTACAAGCACCCTACAAGCTACCTAATTAACCCCTTCACTGCTGGGCATAATACACGTGTGGTGCGCAGCTGCATTTAGCGGCCTTTAGCGGCCTTCTAATTAATCAAGAGCAATGCCAAAGTCATATATGTCTGCTATTTCTGAACAAAGGGGATCCAAGAGAAGCATTTACAACCATTTATGCCATGATTGCACTAACTGTTTGCAAATAATTTCAGTGAGAAACTCAAAATTGTGAAAAATGTTACGATTTTTTTTTATTTGATCGCATTTGGTTGTGAAATGGTGGCATGAAATATACCAAGATGGGCCTGGATCAATACTTTGGGTTGCCTACTACACTACACTAAAGCTAAAATTAACCCTACAAGCTCCCTAATTAACCCCTTTACTGTTGGGAATAATACATGTGTGGTGCGCAGCGGCATTTAGCGGCCTTCTAATTACCAAAAAGCAATGCCAAAGCCATACATATATGTCTGCTATTTCTGAACAAAGGGGATCACAGAGAAGCATATACAACCATTTATGCCATAATTGCACAAGATGTGAAAAGTTTGTGAAAAAGTTTCTGAAAAAGTGAACAATTTTTTTATTTGATCGCATTTGGCGGTGAAATGGTGGCATGAAATATACCAAAATAATAATAAATACTTTGGGTTGTCTACTAAAAAAAATATATACATGTCAAGGGATATTCAATGATTCCTGACAGATATCAGTGTTACAATGTAGCTAGCGCTAATTCTTTTGGGGAAAAAAATGGTTTGGAAATAGCATAGTGCTACTTGTACTTATTGCCCTATAACTTGCAAAAAAAGCAAAGAACATGTAAACATTGGGTATTTCTAAACTCAGTACAAAATTTAGAAACTATTTAGCATAGGTGTGTTTTGGTGGTTGTAGATGTGTAACAGAATTTGGAGGTCAAAGTTAGAAAAAAAAAAAAAAATCCCATTTTTTCATCATATTTTATAATTTTAATAGTAAATTATAAGATATGATGAAAATAATTGTATCTTTGAAAGTCCATTTAATGGTGAGAAAAACGGTATATAATATGTGTGGGTACAGTAAATGAGTAAGAGGAAAATTACAGATAAACGCAAACACCGCAGAAATATAAAAATAGCTCTGGTCCTTAAGGGAAGGAAATTAAAAAATTTCCTTGACCTTAAAGTGAAGGTAAAGTTATGGTGATATCAAGACAAGCTAGCATTTATTAAACTTTCATTTAGGTAGTCGCTAACTTATTTTTTAAGTTACCAATCTATTTGACATAAAAATCTATATGACAAATTCTCGACCCTTCAGCTCCAAACTCCTCCCAAGCCCTACTTCCGTCTTCTTCTACGAGTGACTTCTTCTGCGGTCCCACCCACTCTCCACGCCTCTCTAAAGCGCGTTCACAGAATCTGAGTAACAATGCGCATGCGCTATTCTCCGACTGCGCATGCCAGTCCGTAATAAGCAGATTACTTAATTATGGATTCTTAGGTGGAATTAGTACGCATGCGCAAAACGGGAACGCGCTCACTTCTCTGTGTGTAAAAAAGTATCTAGCGCATGCACAGAAGGAAGAAGGGGTGGATTGCCGTCTAACGGCCAGAATTTCAATTGGCTCAAATGAAAACGTGATCGTGGGAGAATTTTTTTTGCTTTAAACGAGTTGAATTTAGTAACGTTTAGTAACGAATCGACTTTCTAAAGGTAATAACTTCATAAATAATATAATATATAGAAACTGAGGACTTAACTTATACTTATTTGACACACAGAATGCTACATTTCATAGAGTTTGAGCTAACTTTAATATAATTACCCCCTTCCCTGCTCTAGTTCTCATGCTGTGTCTGACAGCATGAGAATGAGGCTCCCATTGGAGCCTATGAAGCACGCTCTCATGAGCACAAAGCTTCCGTTCAATGCGAACGCAAGGTCGTCTTTGCATTGCACCTAACATTTGCGTGCGCTGGTATTACTAAGTGGAGAGCAAATATCGCTTTTGCTGAAGCAATATTTTGAGCTCTGCTTATAATCTAGCTCTAAATACATTTTATAAGCATAGTATTAAGGTTTTTACTCACCTCCCTCAAGTCATGGATGCTGCCATATTGAAATCTAGCTTTCATTGCTTTATTGTGCTAAAGAGTATGCACATGTGCAGCAACACTACAGTGAAACCTTGGTTCTAAAATGGTGGCCCCCCCCATATATAGAGGGAAGCGCATGAAATGTATTTAGTGTTTAATGTCCTTTTAAAAAGTTATAATTATTTTGTGGGCCCTACCTTTCTTATTTAATTATTTAAAGTTTAGGGCCCTAATTTTCTTATTTAATTCTTAAAAGTTTAGGTGTTCGAATAAAAATTACTAGACGTGCATTTGGTTTTGTCACAAATGAAAATCCGTTACAAAACAGGGATATTCATTTTATTTCCACAAAACAAATATCTTGAACGAATGTAACCCAGAATTTAAAGAAAATGGCCCCAATTTATCAAGGTCTGTCGGACCTGATCCGACAGTGCAGATCAGGTCCGACAGACCTCGCTGAATACGGCAAGCAATACGCTCGCCGTATTCAACATTGCACCAGCAGCTCACAAGAGCTGCTGGTGTCACGCCGCCCCCTGCAGACTCGCGGCCAATCGGCCACCAGCAGGGGGGTGTCAATCAACCCGATCGTACTCAATCGGGTTGATTTCTGGCGATGTCTGTCCGCCTGCTCAGAGCAGGCGGACAGGTTATGGAACAGCGGTCTTTGTGACCGCTGCCTCTTAACTGCTGTTTCTGGCGAGTCTGCAGGCTCGCCAGAAACACGGGGCATCAAGCTCCGTTCGGAGCTTGATAAATATGCCCCATAGAATCAATACTAACGAAATTCATCAGTATTTATTAGTTTTCTTTAAATGGTTAAAATACTTACCTTTTTTACCCTGGAAAGCCGCGCTAACCCAGTCTTATTCTTAACAGATTCCTGGCCACGCTAAGGCCCTTTTTAGTGCGGCCAGGGCTCTGTAAAGAAGAGGAGCAGATAAGCACAGTTCTCTACAGCGCTAAATGTAAGTATAAAGCTACAGGTAACTTTTTCACAAGAGTTTAACAATGTAAATGAATACAGAATAGCAGTATAAGAAGACAAGGTAGTAATATGGATCTATTCTATATTATTAGAACTAAAAAAAAAAAAAAGGATTTGAAATAATTACTCTGAGCTGACATTTTGATTTAATTTTTATCTTCTTATTTTTTTATTTTTTTTTATTTATTTATTTCAATACATTGTACAGTAGAAAACTAGATTGTCTTTGAGTTAACATTTATGAATACATTAAGATCCTGTGGGGCCGATTTATTAAGCTCCGTAAGGAGCTTGTGGGCCCGTGTTTCTGGCGAGTCTTCAGACTCGCAAGAAATAGCAGTTATGAAGCAGCGGTCACAAAGACCGCTGCTCCATAACCTGTCCGCCTGCTCTGAGCACGCGGACAGACATTGCCGGAATTCACCCCGATCGAGTACGATCGGGTTGATTGACACCTCCCTGCTGGGCCGCGAGTCTGCAGGGGGCGGAGTTGCACCAGTGAGCTGCTGGTGCAATGCTGAATACAGAGAGCGTATTGCTCTCCGCATTCAGCGAGGTCTTGCGGACCTGATCCGCACTGTCGGATCAGGTCCGCAAGACCTTTAGTGAATAGGCCTCTATTAATGGAAAATTGTTTGTATCCTATTCGTAATGTCCTTTTTCCTTCAATAAAGTCAATAAAAAAAATGAAATGAATACTTAGGGCTCCATGTACTAAGCCGTCAATTCATCCGTCATTGTAGACGCGGATAAACTCGCCGTTACTCGCCGCGGGCGAAATGGTGTCCGCTGTCGCTATGTACTAATATTCCCCCAATAAATAGACAAGTCTAGCCCGCCGCGAGCAGTTGCGGATTGTTGATAAATTTGACGCCTCGCTCGCCGCGACTAAGCTGATGGTACTTAACTTTCAGTTGAATTGTCTGGCCAATTATTAACACGTGACATGCAAGGTGTCACGAACATCATAGTAGTCGCGGCCGGATATTTTGCTCCTATAAAAGTTCAACTTATCTAAACAACTTTATTATTGTTCAAAATTTTTTGAAGAGTGATAACAGAGCGTTATTTTTGTAATATTTATTTACAATTTGGATATGGCTTCATCTGGATCTGATAATATATAAATATTAATATAAAAATAATTATAAAGATTGACAACTAACAATACAAATTTAAATAGATTACTCTTTAATTACAGTCGACAAATTGGGCGCAATTTATGTACATGGAAATGAGAGACAAATTAGACGCCAGTTATGCTGTAAGTACAATGCTGATATTACTGCCTTTTATATATGTCTAGACTGGCGTCTAGATTGACTTTCCTATTGTTTTGTATCTTGCCCGCCACCTAAAAGGTGGCGAGGCAAAAATAGCGAGGTGGGAGCGGAAATTGTAGCGAGCGGACAAATAGATTTTTTAGTACATTCGTTTTTTGGCGAGTTGGTGGTCAAATGTGTCTAATTACAGTGAAAAATGGAGCGGTAGCGAGGTTTGGCGGATAAGTACGCTCGCAATTTTAAAGATGCGAGTTTTAACATAATTGACGGCTTTGTACATATCAGTTTGCGAGTTTTGACGCGAGATTTGTTGCGGGTAGCTCGCTGACTGCTTAGTACATGGAGCCCTTAATAGTGCAGTCAACGTTTATTCAGGGAAACTAATTTGCCTAAATATTTATTCCAAAAAATTCACCAAACCGCATTTTTAATGGATCTTTAAAAATTGCCAGCTCATAAAGGATATTTTTATAATGATTTTATTAAAACAATCAGGTTTCAACATATTTATTTTAAAAAAAGGGAAAAAATGCTTTTTAAGATTTTTATTCTCTATCCAGCTTTCATTAATTTATTGATACCAGTGCAGCAAACATACTACTGGAATGCATACATCTTAGAGAATCCTGTATATTGACGATTGACTGCATCTGTGGGGGAAGCCTGCAGCCGCATCAGCAGCTACGACTAGGTCATCATTAGCAGGTGTTGCCCTGGTAATGGAGAAAAAAACTGTGTGGGTTTAGGGGATTTCAAATGCTTTTGAAATGATGAGAAAAATGTAGAGTGGACAAAAATATAGTTCAATTAATTTAGAGCACCATCTAGTGGCGTAAGAAAGGTAATTCTTCAAATTTATAATCTTTAAAACTCATTAGAAACATGAATTACGTCTTTGATGTTGCACTATAAAATATTCAGATTGCTTAGGGATACAGTATAAGCTATAGTTTGTGAATATTTAGGATAAGATTTTTAGTCAGCCCCACGCAACTATATGAAAAACCAGCAACAACATATTAATCATAGATAGCAAAAAGAAAAATCCTATGAATGTGGTTTGATGAAAACATGCCACAGATTCAATACAGGGATAGTCAAGTCCAAATTAAATTTTCATGATTCAAATAGGGCATGTCATTTTAAACAACTTTCTAATTTACTTTTATCATCAAATTTGCTTTGTTCTCTTGGTATTGTTAGTTGAAAGCTAAACCTACTGTAGGTCAGCTCACATGCTAATTTCTAAGCCCTTGAAGGCCACCTCTTATCTGAATAATTTTGACAGTTCTTTCACAGCTCGAGGGTCGTTCTTCATGTGTTTCATATAAATAATATTGCCCTCATGCATGTGGAGTTATTTAAGAGTCAGCACTAATTGCCTGAAATGCAAGTCTGTCTGAGATAAGGAGGCAGTCAGTCAGCAGAAGCTTAGATACAAGGTAATTACAGAGGTAAAAAGTATCTTTCTATAAAAATGTTGGTTATGCAAAACTGGTGAATAAAGGGAGTATCTATCTTTTTAAACAATAACATTTTTGGTGTTTAATATTCCTTTAATATAATAGAACTTTAACAATTAAATTAAGAACCTACCACCATGATTAATAATTACTATTTGCAAAACTCCAATTACATTTTAAAATGAGTGGTGCACACATAAACCTTTACCTGTCTTTTAATAGCAGTCCAAGAGAATACTGAGGCTATAGTGTAATTCATTTATTCCTGCAGCATTCACAAACCTTAAAGGGATAGTAAACACCAAAAATGCTATTGTTTAAAAAGATAGATAATCCCTAATTGAATCTATGACTCACTAGCACAGTGTGAAAATGGTCATCCATAATATGACCTGAAGAAGACACTCACAGTGTGACTTGATTAGACTCTAGAAACCATTTAAGGGAGAGCTACTGAAATGCTACTTGGTCTAGGAAATAAGATTGGAAATATGTAAAGCTCAGAGGAGAAAGAGAGATGATACAGTTGTATTGGGGGATATTTATCAAGTCATCAACCGCAAATACACCGGAATTCCGCAGCGTAATTGTTGTGAGCTTGATCCGACCTAGTTATCAAAGCCTACAGACCGGCAAAAGTTGAAATCTGTGATGTAACATACGATCCGTCGGTCTCAATCCGACGCAGATCGATGCTTACATCATTACAGATGTTCCGAATACACATTTGGCTCTATTTGACACTTTTTCAAAGTTATCAAATAGTTAACAGGTACACTCGTGGCTATTCCCGGCCCAGCGTACCTGGTTTTCAATCCGCCACCCTGGAGGCCGTGGATGCCATAGGAATCAATGGGAGTCTGAAAGCAGCGAAAGCTTATGTTCAATGCTGCCAGATATCCCATTGATTTATATGGTAGAAAACATGTAACGTTTACACCTAGCACCCTAACATAAGCCCAGAGTCTAAAACACCCCTTATCTGCCGCCCCGATATCGCTGCAACCTAAATAAAATTTATTAACCCCTATTCCGCCGCTCCACGACCCCGCCGCAACCTAAATAAGAGTATTAAACCCTATCCCGCTGCTCCTGGACCCCGCCGCCACTGAATAAACGTATTTTCAGGGCAATGTGGAGCTTAGGTTATTTTAGATAGGGTTTTTATTTGGGGGGTTGGTTGGTTGGGTGGTGGGTTTTATTGTTGGGGGTGTTTGTATTTTTTTTACAGGTAAAAGAGCTGATTTCTTTAGGACAATGCTCCACAAAAGGCCCTTTTAAGGGTCATTAGTATTTTATTGTAGGCTAGGGCTTTTTTATTTTGGGGGTGCTTTTTTATTTTAATAGGGCTATTAGATTAGGTGTAATTCTTTTTTTATTTTTGATCATGTGGTTTGTTTGTTTTTCGTAATTTAGTGGTTTTTATTTTTTGTAACTTAGCATTTATTTTTTTGTAATTTAGTAATTTTTAATAAGGTTTAATAGTATATTTAAATAATTTTTGTAGGGTTAGGTTTTTTTAATATGTAATTTAGTTAATTTAATTGGTATTTTAATTTAAGTGTAGTATAATAGTTAGGGTAGGTTAATTAATAGTTTAAAAATAGTTTCTTTTAATTCTACAAGTAAGTTTAAATTTATTTGAAGATAGGGATGTTGTAATATTAATTTAAAGTTAGCGGGTTGTTAGGTTTAGGGGTTAATAGCTTAATTTAGTTTATGGCGATGTGGGGGGCTGGCGGTTTAGGGGTTAATACATTTATTTAGTGGCAGCGGGGTCCGGGAGCAGCAGGATAGGGGTTAATACGTTAATTTAGTGGCAGCGGGGTCCGGGAGCGGCGGGATAGGGGTTAAATAATTTAGTATAGTGGTGGCGTTTAGTGACAGGGTATAAATAAAGTTGATAAAAAGCTGAATAGACGCGAAATCGATGACTGTTAGTTAACAACAGTCCGATGCTCATCGCCCTGTACTTTGTGCGCGTCTTTTTGCCGGCATTTTTATAGATATGGAGATCGTATTCAGGTCCGCGGCCGCGAAGTTAGACGATTTTAGGTGAGCGTATTGGTGATGTCGAATTCAACAAAGTTGACGGCTTGATAGATATCCCCCATTGTCTCACCAGCAGCATCATAACCTTAAATTGTAGCTGGCCAATCCAGTCATGTGCTCATCCCATGCACTATATTTTCTACTTGACAATATTCATCTCTTGGACAACACTCATTATTTACCAATCTTCTCTTTCTCTGAAACTCCCTAGTTGGCAAACACACATGCACTGCTTTCACTTTCTTACTATCACACAACATATCTTTTGAAACACCCACCAACAGGTGCTTCCTTATAAAATTCCTTAGACACTTTCAATCTTCACGTAAAAAAAAAACACTCAGGCCTCCAGTTATTTGTAACACACCACCTGCAGCATACTGCACCATACACCCAACAATGCTATCTTTCATACTTAGGGCTTGATGATCTAAATCTCTCAGCTCTGGTGAGATGATCTTGTCAGTACGATGAGGTCCCTCAAATAATTTTAGAAAATCTAACTTTATCCTGAGTGCTGTTTATCAAGCTATATAGGGTTCTGGAGGTGAAGAGACACATACATTTCAATACATGCTCAAAAAAAGTCCCCAGAGATTTTGTGGGTTTTCTCTCCATGCCGGCAAGTTTATGATCATCAGGCCTTTAGCCTTATATACATACTCACATACTTGATAATCAAAACAACAACAAAAATTGGGGCGAGATTACATATACGGCACAGGCTTCAGCGCCGACCGTAATTTCACCTCACACATAGTGGAATCACATAAACCCTGCCGGCAGTTCATAAAGTGCTGTAAGTCTAATAAACTAGCAATGTCCAGAATTGTAAATACACATTGTAAATACACAAATGTAAATACACATTTCCTGAAGTTGCCAGTGACTTTACGGCACTTTAGAAACTGCCGGCGCCTAAGAAAAAAAAAAGTTAAATCTCCTGTAAAAGCCTAACTCGCCTTCCAAAAATAAACCTGACACGTAAAAACCCCTATATCTACAATCCCCCCACATCGCAACTAATAATAAAAGTATTAACCCCTAAACCGATAAACCCCCACAACGCAATATGCCTAATTAAACTATTAACCCCATTCACCACATTGCAATCTACCTAATAAAAGTATTAACCCCTAAATCCACTAACCCCAACATCACAAACTACCGAATAAATGTATTAACCCCTAAACCACCAAACCCCCACATCGCAAAGTAACTAATGAACTTATTAACCCCTAAACCACCAAAACCCCACATCGCAATAAACCTAATTAATCTATTAACTCCTAAACCGCCAACCCCTCACAACACAAATAGCTAATTTAATTACTAAGCCTCCTAACCTAACACCCCCTAAATTAACCCAAAGTTACATATAATACTAAATTACAATTAAAATAAAAAATGCTAACAGTACTTAAAAAAACTAAAATTAAATTTATCTAAAATTACAAAAAATAAAAAGTCTAACATTACAGAAAATAATAAACCAAATTATCAAAAATAAAAAAATGAAACCTAATCCCTATGAAAATAAAAAAGTCCCACCCAAAATAAAAACACCCCCTCATCTAATACTAAACTAACACTAGCCCTTAAAAGGGCCTTTTGTAGGGCATTGCCCTAAGTTAAACAGCTCTTTTACATTAAAAAAAAAAATAAGTTCCCCCTAACAGTAAAAATTCCCCACCCACCAAACCCCCTAAAATAAAAAAAAAACTAACACTAAAAAACCTAAGCTACCCATTGCCCATTTGTATGGGCATTGCCCTTAAAAGGGCATTCAGCTCTTTTACTGCCCTTAAAAGGGCATTCAGCTCTTTTACAAGTGCCCAATAAAATCCCTAATCTAAAAAATATATATATATTTTTTTTTTAAAAAAGCCTAAGTCTAACGTCCGTGACCTCTTCTATCTTCATCCAGAACCACAGAACTGAAGACCGGCGGCCGCCGAACTAAAGACTGGTGGACACGGAACTGAAGGCCGGCGACCACGAAGCCATGTTGCAAGGAAGATATTCTTTGTATGATCGAAGCCATGGAGCAAGGAGGATCCTCTTCGTACCATCACCGCCGTACACTGAATATTTAATGCAAGTTACACGTTTAAAAATGGCGTACCTTGCATTCCTATTGGCTGATTTGAATCTTCAAATTCAAATCAGCCAATTGGATGAGAGCTACTGAAATCCTATTGGCTGATTAATGCCACATATGTAATCCCGCCCTTGGTCTCCAGTTGCTTAAAGGGACATGAAACCTACATATATTTTTTCTTTCATGGTTCTCTTGGTATCCTTTATTGAAGAACATATCTGGGTAGGCTCAAGAGCAGCAATGCACTACTGGGAGCTAGCTGCGGATTGGTTGCTGCACAAATATGCCTCTTGTGCAAGCCCACCTGATGTGTTTTGAAAGTTCCCAGTAGTGCATCGCTACTCCTTCCATAAAGGATTTAAAGACAATAAAACAAATATGATATTTCAAATAAATTGGAAGGGGGCGTGTCCAGGCAGCTGTCATGGATGGCAGCAGAATTGTGAGCAGAGTAAGCAGCGCTGATAAAATCACTGTTTTTCAGCTATCCCTAGCAACATATCCTAACAAAACCAATCAAGAATGATCCATTGAACTCTAACAAACCAAATGAAACCTTTTTTATAAGGGATCTTAACGCTTTACAATCCGGACCGTTGAAACCTTCGGCGGTGCATAAGCACACAGCCCTTCAATATCCCCCCTCTTGTGACGGGGGTTATCGGCACAGTACGCACTTGTGCAAACTTCTAGTTTGAAGCTTTCTCAGATATTCATCTAAACATGGAGGAGGAAAGTTCTGAGTCGATATGGACTTTATTGACCAACTTTGAACAACAAATACTTGGACGCTTTGACTGGCTTTTGACTTTGGCAGGAACGCAGTATGAAGAGGGAGATAAAGAAGCATTTAACTTGCCTAGGGAGATTGATGTGCACGAGCAACATGACGTCAAGCAGCCAAATGTTCTAAGCCCTACTACTGAGATAATTACTATATGGAGTACAGTTGGGGGATTTTCTGAGGCACGAAGGACAAAGGTCACATGGGCCAGCCAGGAACCTGATAACGTAGATTCCGTAGTTTCTGTGTGTCCCTTCACAGATATGAGCAAAGTTAATGCATCATTGCCCCTAGTCAAAACCTGGCTTGATGCAACTGACACGGAGGGTAGCAATTTGCATGTCAGACTGGCTTTCTAATTTCTACTCTATGTTAAGTCTCAAGCACCTCATACTTAGAATGCCGGATCTATGCAGACTTGGAATTGGTTGACTGTTTACGATGCTGAATACGGAGAACTTGATTTTCGGTTCTGCTGTGTTTCCCTTGTAAATGAGCTGATTGCTCAGACTCTTCCCTGCAGTTTGTTACTCGGAGATTATATCCTTGCTCTCACTGCTTCTTCAGAGAATTAGCGGCGGTCCTCGTCTGGTAGATTCAATATTAACCATTTCCCATTGCTTATATAAGGAACTGATATTGCACACTGCAGCATATGTGTGGTTTGGGCTACTTGTATAAAAGCTGAACAATTATATTGGACTGAAAAGTTTTGGTTAATGCACCTTGCTAAGCATACAGTCTCTGACTTAATGAGAAACAGTTTTACGTATTCATAACTCCATAGTTTACCATTAGAGTGAATCTTATGTTATGTTGCCTAACTTATATGTTGACATCCTTCCTATGGATATTATTTTTTCTCATTCATCTACCTATCACTCTGTACCACTATGTATATCATGCTGTTTAAGTGTGTGTCTTAACTGCTAGAGACCTTCGAAGGTAGAAATATTGTTGACAAGAAAAATACCCTCCCTTTTTTGGTACCCTCAAAGTCCAAATTATATGAAATTATTTTGAACACCTTGTACGGCTGGATAGTTCAGGTAGTCCTGCATTGTAACTACAGATATACCAAACGAGGCCATTAGCAAACTATGGCCTAGATTTAGGCCTAGATTTAGAGTTGGGCGGTAGCCGTCAAAACCAGCGTTAGAGGCTCCCAACGCTGGTTTTTACAGCCCTCTGGTATTTGGAGTCAGTCATTAAAGGGTCTAACGCTCACTTTTCAGCAGCGACTTTTCCATACCGCAGATCCCCTTACGTCAATTGCGTATCCTATCTTTTCAATGGGATCTTTCTAACGCCGGTATTTAGAGTCTTGGCTGAAGTGAGCGTTAGAAATCTAACGACAAAACTCCAGCCGCAGAAAAAAGTCAGTAGTTAAGAGCTTTCTGGGCTAATGCCTGTTTATAAAGCTCTTAACTACTGTGCTCTAAAGTACACTAACACCCATAAACTACCTATGTACCCCTAAACCGAGGTCCCCCCACATCGCCGCCACTCGATAAAAAATTTTTAACCCCTAATCTGCCGACCGCCACCTACGTTATACTTATGTACCCCTAATCTGCTGCCCCTAACACCGCCGACCCCTATATTATATTTATTAACCCCTAACCTGCCCCCCACAACGTCGCCGCCAGCTACCTACAATAATTAACCCCTAATCTGCTGACCGCAAAGCGCCGCTACCTACGTTATCCTTATGTACCCCTAATCTGCTGCCCCTAACACCGCCGACCCCTATATTATATTTATTAACCCCTAATCTGCCCCCCTCAACATCGCCTCCACCTGCCTACACTTATTAACCCCTAATCTGCCGAGCGACCGCACCGCTACTATAATAAAGTTATTAACCCCTAATCCGCCTCACTCCCGCCTCAATAACCCTATAATAAATAGTATTAATGCCTAATCTGCCCTCCCTAACATCGCCGACACCTAACTTCAATTATTAACCCCTAATCTGCCGACCGAATCTCGCCGCTACTGTAATAAATGGATTAACCCCTAAAGCTAAGTCTAACCCTAACACCCCCCTAAATTAAATATAATTTAAATCTAACTAAATAAATTAACTCTTATTAAATAAATTATTCCTATTTAAAGCTAAATACTTACCTGTAAAATAAACCCTAATATAGCTACAATATAAATTATAATTATATTATAGCTATTTTAGGATTTATATTTATTTTACAGGTAACTTTGTATTTATTTTAACCAGGTACAATAGCTATTAAATAGTTAAGAACTATTTAATAGCTAAAATAGTTAAAATAATTACAAAATTACCTGTAAAATAAATCCTAACCTAAGTTACAATTAAACCTAACACTACACTATCAATAAATAAATTAAATAAAATACCTACAATTACCTACAATTAAACCTAACACTACACTATCAATACATTAATTAAATACAATACCTACAAATAACTACAATTAAATAAACTAACTAAAGTACAAAAAATAAAAAAGAACTAAGTTACAAAAAATAAAAAAATATTTACAAACATTAGAAAAATATTACAACAATTTTAAACTAATTACACCTACTCTAAGCCCCCTAATGAAATTACAAAGCCCCCCAAAATAAAAAAATGCCCTACCCTATTCTAAATTAAAAAAGTTCAAAGCTCTTTTACCTTACCAGCCCTGAACAGGGCCCTTTGCGGGGCATGCCCCAAGAAATTCAGCTCTTTTGCCTGTAAAAAAACACATACAATACCCCCCCCCAACATTACAACCCACCACCCACATACCCCTAATCTAACCCACACCCCCCTTAAATAAACCTAACACTAAGCCCCTGAAGATCTTCCTACCTTATCTTCACCTCACCGGGTATCACCGATCGGTCCTGGCTCTAAAATCTTCATCCAACCCAAGCGGGGGCTGGTGATCCATAATCCTGTGGCTGAAGAGGTCCAGAAGAGGCTCCAAAGTCTTCAACCTATCCGGGAAGAAGAGGCGATCCAGACCGGCAACCATCTTGATCCAAGCGGCATCTTCTATCTTCATCCGATGAGGAACGGCTCCATCGTGAAGACCTCCAGCGCGGATCAATCTTCTTCCGACGACGTCCAACTGAAGAATGATGGTTCCTTTAAGGGACGTCATCCAAGATGACGTCCCTCGAATTCCGATTGGCTGATAGGATTCTATCAGCCAATCGGAATTAAGGTAGGAAAATTCTGATTGGCTGATGGAATCAGCCAATCAGAATCAAGTTCAATCCGATTGGCTGATCCGATCAGCCAATCAGATTGAGCTTGCATTCTATTGGCTGTTCCGATCAGCCAATAGAATGCAAGCTCAATCTGATTGGCTGATCGGATCAGCCAATCGGATTGAACTTGATTCTGATTGGCTGATTCTATCAGCCAATAAGAATTTTCCTACCTTAATTCCGATTGGCTGATAGAATCCTATCAGCCAATCGGAATTCGAGGGACGCCATCTTGGATGACGTCCCTTAAAGGAACTGTCATTCTTCAGTTGGACGTCGTCGGAAGAAGATTGATCCGCGCTCGAGGTCTTTACGATGGAGCCGTTCCTCATCGGATGAAGATAGAAGATGCCGCTTGGATCAAGATGGTTGCCGGTCTGGATTGCCTCTTCTTCCCGGATAGGATGAAGACTTTGGAGCCTCTTCTGGACCTCTTCAGCCGCAGGATTATGGATCGCCAGCCCCCGCTTGGGTTGGATGAAGATTTTGGAGCCAGGACCGATCGGTGATACCCGGTGAGGTGAAGATAAGGTAGGAAGATCTTCAGGGGCTTAGTGTTAGGTTTATTTAAGGGGGGTTTGGGTTAGATTAGGGGTATGTGGGTGGTGGGTTGTAATGTTGGGGGGGGTATTGTATGTGTTTTTTTACAGGCAAAAGAGCTGAATTTATTGGGGCATGCCCCGCAAAGGGCCCTGTTCAGGGCTGGTAAGGTAAAAGAGCTTTGAACTTTTGTAATTTAGAATAGGGTAGGGCATTTTTTTATTTTGGGGGGCTTTGTAATTTCATTAGGGGGCTTAGAGTAGGTGTAATTAGTTTAAAATTGTTGTAAGATTTTTCTAATGTTTGTAAATATTTTTTTATTTTTTGTAACTTAGTTCTTTTTATTTTTTGTACTTTAGTTAGTTTATTTAATTGTAGTTATTTGTAGGTATTGTATTTAAATAATGTATTGATAGTGTAGTGTTAGGTTTAATTGTAGGTAATTGTAGGTATTTTATTTAATTTATTTATTGATAGTGTAGTGTTAGGTTTAATTGTAACTTAGGTTAGGATTTATTTTACAGGTAATTTTGTAATTATTCTAACTATTTTAGCTATTAAATAGTTCTTAACTATTTAATAGCTATTGTACCTGGTTAAAATAAATACAAAGTTGCCTGTAAAATAAATATTAATCCTAAAATAGCTATAATATAATTATAATTTATATTGTAGCTATATTAGGGTTTATTTTACAGGTAAGTATTTAGCTTTAAATAGGAATAATTTATTTAATAAGAGTTAATTTATTTTGTTAGATTTAAATTATATTTAATTTAGGGGGGTGTTAGGGTTAAAGTTAGACTTAGCTTTAGGGGTTAATAAATTTATTAGAGTAGCGGTGAGCTCCTGTCGGCAGATTAGGGGTTAATACTTGAAGTTAGGTGTCGGCAATGTTAGGGAGGGCAGATTAGGGGTTAATACTATTTATTATAGGGTTATTGAGGCGGGAGTGAGGCGGATTAGGGGTTAATACATTTATTATAGTAGCGCTCAGGTCCGGTCGGCAGATTAGGGGTTAATAAGTGTAGTTAGGTGGAGGTGACATTGGGGGCGGCAGATTAGGGGTTAATAAATATAATATAGGGGTCGGCGATGTTAGGGCAGCAGATTAGGGGTACATAGGGATAATGTAGGTGGCGGGGGTGTATGGAGCGGCAGATTAGGGGTTAAAAATAATATGCAGGGGTCAGCGATAGCGGGGGCGGCAGATTAGGGGTTAATAAGTGTAAGGTTAGGGGTGTTTAGACTCGGGGTACATGTTAGAGTGTTAGGTGCAGACGTAGGAAGTGTTTCCACATAGAAAACAATGGGGCTGCGTTAGCAGCTGAACGCGGCTTTTTTGCAGGTGTTAGGTTTTTTTTCAGCTCAAACAGCCCCATTGTTTTCTATGGGGGAATCGTGCACGAGCACGTTTTTGAAGCTGGCCGCGTCTGTAAGCACCGCTGGTATCGAAAGTTGAAGTTGCGGTAAATATGCTATACGCTCCTTTTTTGGAGCCTAACGCAGACATTCTGTGAACTCTAAATACCAGCGGTATTTAAAAGGTGCGGCCAGAAAAAAGCCAGCGTAGCTAACGCACCCCTTTGGCCGCAGAACTCTAAATCTAGGCGTTAGAGTTGTGTGGTAGTCGTCAAAACCAGCGTTAGAGGCTCCTAACGCTGTTTTTTACCGCCCTCTGGTATTTGGAGTCAGTCATTAAAGGGTCTAACGCTCACTTTTCAGCAGCGACTTTTCCATACCGCAGATCCCCTTACGTCAATTGCGTATCCTATCTTTTCAATCGGATCTTTCTAACGCCGGTATTTAGAGTCTTGGCTGAAGTGAGTGTTAGAAATCTAACGACAAAACTCCAGCCGCAGAAAAAAGTCAGTAGTTAAGAGCTTTCTGGGCTAACGCCGGTTTATAAAGCTCTTAACTACTGTGCTCTAAAGTACACTAACACCCATAAACTACCTATGTACCCCTAAACCGAGGTCCCCCCACATTGCCTCCACTCGATAAAAATTTTTTAACCCCTAATCTGCCGACCGCCACCTACGTTATACTTATGTACCCCTAATCTGCTGCCCCTAACACCGCCAACCCCTATATTATATTTATTAACCCCTAACCTGCCCCCCACAATGTCGCCGCCAGCTACCTACAATAATTAACCCCTAATCTGCTGACCGCAAAGCGCCGCTACCTACGTTATCCTTATGTACCCCTAATCTGCTGCCCCTAACACCGCCGACCCCTATATTATATTTATTAACCCCTAATCTGCCCCCCTCAACATCGCCTCCACCTGCCTACACTTATTAACCCCTAATCTGCCGAGCGACCGCACCGCTACTATAATAAAGTTATTAACCCCTAATCCGCCTCACTCCCGCCTCAATAACCCTATAATAAATAGTATTAACCCCTAATCTGCCCTCCCTAACATCGCCGACACCTAACTTCAATTATTAACCCCTAATCTGCCGACCGAATCTCGCCGCTACTGTAATAAATGGATTAACCCCTAAAGCTAAGTCTAACCCTAACCCTAACACCCCCCTAAATTAAATATAATTTAAATCTAATGAAATAAATTAACTCTTATTAAATAAATTATTCCTATTTAAAGCTAAATACTTACCTGTAAAATAAACCCTAATATAGCTACAATATAAATTATAATTATATTATAGCTATTTTAGGATTTATATTTATTTTACAGGTAACTTTGTATTTATTTTAACCAGGTACAATAGCTATTAAATAGTTAAGAACTATTTAATAGCTAAAATAGTTAGAATAATTACAAAATTACCTGTAAAATAAATCCTAACCTAAGTTACAATTAAACCTAACACTACACTATCAATAAATAAATTAAATAAAATACCTACAATTACCTACAATTAAACCTAACACTACACTATCAATACATTAATTAAATACAATACCTACAAATAACTACAATTAAATAAACTAACTAAAGTACAAAAAATAAAAAAGAACTAAGTTACAAAAAATAAAAAATATTTACAAACATTAGAAAAATATTACAACAATTTTAAACTAATTACACCTACTCTAAGCCCCCTAATGAAATTACAAAGCCCCCCAAAATAAAAAAATGCCCTACCCTATTCTAAATTAAAAAAGTTCAAAGCTCTTTTACCTTACCAGCCCTGAACAGGGCCCTTTGCGGGGCATGCCCCAATAAATTCAGCTCTTTTTCCTGTAAAAAAACACATACAATACCCCCCCCCCAACATTACAACCCACCACCCACATACCCCTAATCTAACCCAAACCCCCCTTAAATAAACCTAACACTAAGCCCCTGAAGATCTTCCTACCTTATCTTCACCTCACCGGGTATCACCGATCGGTCCTGGCTCTAAAATCTTCATCCAACCCAAGCGGGGGCTGGCGATCCATAATCCTGCGGCTGAAGAGGTCCAGAAGAGGCTCCAAAGTCTTCATCCTATCCGGGAAGAAGAGGCGATCCAGACCGGCAACCATCTTGATCCAAGCGGCATCTTCTATCTTCATCCGATGAGGAACGGCTCCATCGTGAAGACCTCCAGCGCGGATCAATCTTCTTCCGACGACGTCCAACTGAAGAATGACGGTTCCTTTAAGGGACGTCATCCAAGATGGCGTCCCTCGAATTCCGATTGGCTGATAGGATTCTATCAGCCAATCGGAACTAAGGTAGGAAAATTCTGATTGGCTGATGGAATCAGCCAATCAGAATCAAGTTCAATCCGATTGGCTGATCCGATCAGCCAATCAGATTGAGCCCACATTCTATTGGCTGTTCCGATCAGCCAATCAGATTGAGCTCGCATTCTATTGGCTGTTCCAATCAGCCAATAGAATGTGAGCTCAATCTGATTGGCTGATCGGATCAGCCAATCGGATTGAACTTGATTCTGATTGGCTGATTTCATCAGCCAATCAGAATTTTCCTACCTTAATTCCGATTGGCTGATAGAATCCTATCAGCCAATTGGAATTCGAGGGACGCCATCTTGGATGACGTCCCTTAAAGGAACCGTCATTCTTCAGTTGGACGTCGTCGGAAGAAGATTGATCCGCGCTGGAGGTCTTCACGATGGAGCCGTTCCTCATCGGATGAAGATAGAAGATGCCGCTTGGATCAAGATGGTTGCCGGTCTGGATCACCTCTTCTTCCCGGATAGGATGAAGACTTTGGAGCCTCTTCTGGACCTCTTCAGCCGCAGGATTATGGATTGCCAGCCCCCGCTTGGGTTGGATGAAGATTTTGGAGCCAGGACCGATCGGTGATACCCGGTGAGGTGAAGATAAGGTAGGAAGATCTTCAGGGGCTTAGTGTTAGGTTTATTTAAGGGGGGTTTGGGTTAGATTAGGGGTATGTGGGTGGTGGGTTGTAATGTTGGGGGGGGGGGGGGTATTGTATGTGTTTTTTTACAGGCAAAAGAGCTGAATTTATTGGGGCATGCCCCGCAAAGGGCCCTGTTCAGGGCTGGTAAGGTAAAAGAGCTTTGAACTTTTGTAATTTAGAATAGGGTAGGGCATTTTTTTATTTTGGGGGGCTTTGTAATTTCATTAGGGGGCTTAGAGTAGGTGTAATTAGTTTAAAATTGTTGTAAGATTTTTCTAATGTTTGTAAATATTTTTTTATTTTTTGTAACTTAGTTCTTTTTTATTTTTTGTACTTTAGTTAGTTTATTTAATTGTAGTTATTTGTAGGTATTGTATTTAAATAATGTATTGATAGTGTAGTGTTAGGTTTAATTGTAGGTAATTGTAGGTATTTTATTTAATTTATTTATTGATAGTGTAGTGTTAGGTTTAATTGTAACTTAGGTTAGGATTTATTTTACAGGTAATTTTGTAATTATTCTAACTATTTTAGCTATTAAATAGTTCTTAACTATTTAATAGCTATTGTACCTGGTTAAAATAAATACAAAGTTGCCTGTAAAATAAATATTAATCCTAAAATAGCTATAATATAATTATAATTTATATTGTAGCTATATTAGGGTTTATTTTACAGGTAAGTATTTAGCTTTAAATAGGAATAATTTATTTAATAAGAGTTAATTTATTTTGTTAGATTTAAATTATATTTAATTTAGGGGGGTGTTAGGGTTAAAGTTAGACTTAGCTTTAGGGGTTAATAAATTTATTAGAGTAGCGGTGAGCTCCTGTCGGCAGATTAGGGGTTAATACTTGAAGTTAGGTGTCGGCAATGTTAGGGAGGGCAGATTAGGGGTTAATACTTTTTATTATAGGGTTATTGAGGCGGGAGTGAGGCGGATTAGGGGTTAATACATTTATTATAGTAGCGCTCAGGTCCGGTCGGCAGATTAGGGGTTAATAAGTGTAGTTAGGTGGAGGTGACATTGGGGGCGGCAGATTAGGGGTTAATAAATATAATATAGGGGTCGGCGATGTTAGGGCAGCAGATTAGGGGTACATAGGGATAATGTAGGTGGCGGGGGTGTACGGAGCGGCAGATTAGGGGTTAAAAATAATATGCAGGGGTCAGCGATAGCGGGGGCGGCAGATTAGGGGTTAATAAGTGTAAGGTTAGGGGTGTTTAGACTCGGGGTACATGTTAGAGTGTTAGGTGCAGACGTAGGAAGTGTTTCCACATAGAAAACAATGGGGCTGCGTTAGCAGCTGAACGCGGCTTTTTTGCAGGTGTTAGGTTTTTTTTCAGCTCAAACAGCCCCATTGTTTTCTATGGGGGAATCGTGCACGAGCACGTTTTTGAAGCTGGCCGCGTCTGTAAGCACCGCTGGTATCGAAAGTTGAAGTTGCGGTAAATATGCTATACGCTCCTTTTTTGGAGCCTAACGCAGACATTCTGTGAACTCTAAATACCAGCGGTATTTAAAAGGTGCGGCCAGAAAAAAGCCAGCGTAGCTAACGCACCCCTTTGGCCGCAGAACTCTAAATCTAGGCGTTAGAGTTGGGTGGTAGTCGTCAAAACCAGCGTTAGAGGCTCCTAACGCTGTTTTTTACCGCCCTCTGGTATTTGGAGTCAGTCATTAAAGGGTCTAACGCTCACTTTTCAGCAGCGACTTTTCCATACCGCAGATCCCCTTACGTCAATTGCGTATCCTATCTTTTCAATCGGATCTTTCTAACGCCGGTATTTAGAGTCTTGGCTGAAGTGAGTGTTAGAAATCTAACGACAAAACTCCAGCCGCAGAAAAAAGTCAGTAGTTAAGAGCTTTCTGGGCTAACGCCGGTTTATAAAGCTCTTAACTACTGTGCTCTAAAGTACACTAACACCCATAAACTACCTATCTACCCCTAAACCGAGGTCCCCCCACATTGCCGCCACTCGATAAAAAATTTTTAACCCCTAATCTGCCGACCGCCACCTACGTTATACTTATGTACCCCTAATCTGCTGCCCCTAACACCGCCAACCCCTATATTATATTTATTAACCCCTAACCTGCCCCCCACAACGTCGCCGCCAGCTACCTACAATAATTAACCCCTAATCTGCTGACCGCAAAGCGCCGCTACCTACGTTATCCTTATGTACCCCTAATCTGCTGCCCCTAACACCGCCGACCCCTATATTATATTTATTAACCCCTAATCTGCCCCCCTCAACATCGCCTCCACCTGCCTACACTTATTAACCCCTAATCTGCCGAGCGACCGCACCGCTACTATAATAAAGTTATTAACCCCTAATCCGCCTCACTCCCGCCTCAATAACCCTATAATAAATAGTATTAACCCCTAATCTGCCCTCCCTAACATCGCCGACACCTAACTTCAATTTATTAACCCCTAATCTGCCGACCGAATCTCGCCGCTACTGTAATAAATGGATTAACCCCTAAAGCTAAGTCTAACCCTAACCCTAACACCCCCCTAAATTAAATATAATTTAAATCTAATGAAATAAATTAACTCTTATTAAATAAATTATTCCTATTTAAAGCTAAATACTTACCTGTAAAATAAACCCTAATATAGCTACAATATAAATTATAATTATATTATAGCTATTTTAGGATTTATATTTATTTTACAGGTAACTTTGTATTTATTTTAACCAGGTACAATAGCTATTAAATAGTTAAGAACTATTTAATAGCTAAAATAGTTAAAATAATTACAAAATTACCTGTAAAATAAATCCTAACCTAAGTTACAATTAAACCTAGCACTACACTATCAATAAATAAATTAAATAAAATACCTACAATTACCTACAATTAAACCTAACACTACACTATCAATACATTAATTAAATACAATACCTACAAATAACTACAATTAAATAAACTAACTAAAGTACAAAAAATAAAAAAGAACTAAGTTACAAAAAATAAAAAAATATTTACAAACATTAGAAAAATATTACAACAATTTTAAACTAATTACACCTACTCTAAGCCCCCTAATGAAATTACAAAGCCCCCCAAAATAAAAAAATGCCCTACCCTATTCTAAATTAAAAAAGTTCAAAGCTCTTTTACCTTACCAGCCCTGAACAGGGCCCTTTGCGGGGCATGCCCCAATAAATTCAGCTATTTTTCCTGTAAAAAAACACATACAATACCCCCCCCCAACATTACAACCCACCACCCACATACCCCTAATCTAACCCAAACCCCCCTTAAATAAACCAAACACTAAGCCCCTGAAGATCTTCCTACCTTATCTTCACCTCACCGGGTATCACCGATCGGTCCTGGCTCTAAAATCTTCATCCAACCCAAGCGGGGGCTGGCGATCCATAATCCTGCGGCTGAAGAGGTCCAGAAGAGGCTCCAAAGTCTTCATCCTATCCGGGAAGAAGAGGCGATCCAGACCGGCAACCATCTTGATCCAAGCGGCATCTTCTATCTTCATCCGATGAGGAACGGCTCCATCGTGAAGACCTCCAGCGCGGATCAATCTTCTTCCGACGACGTCCAACTGAAGAATGACGGTTCCTTTAAGGGACGTCATCCAAGATGGCGTCCCTCGAATTCCGATTGGCTGATAGGATTCTATCAGCCAATCGGAACTAAGGTAGGAAAATTCTGATTGGCTGATGGAATCAGCCAATCAGAATCAAGTTCAATCCGATTGGCTGATCCGATCAGCCAATCAGATTGAGCCCACATTCTATTGGCTGTTCCGATCAGCCATTCAGATTGAGCTCCGCATTCTATTGGCTGTTCCAATCAGCCAATAGAATGTGAGCTCAATCTGATTGGCTGATCGGATCAGCCAATCGGATTGAACTTGATTCTGATTGGCTGATTCCATCAGCCAATCAGAATTTTCCTACCTTAATTCCGATTGGCTGATAGAATCCTATCAGCCAATCGGAATTCGAGGGACGCCATCTTGGATGACGTCCCTTAAAGGAACCGTCATTCTTCAGTTGGATGTCGTCGGAAGAAGATTGATCCGCGCTGGAGGTCTTCACGATGGAGCCGTTCCTCATCGGATGAAGATAGAAGATGCCGCTTGGATCAAGATGGTTGCCGGTCTGGATCGCCTCTTCTTCCCGGATAGGATGAAGACTTTGGAGCCTCTTCTGGACCTCTTCAGCCGCAGGATTATGGATTGCCAGCCCCCGCTTGGGTTGGATGAAGATTTTGGAGCCAGGACCGATCGGTGATACCCGGTGAGGTGAAGATAAGGTAGGAAGATCTTCTGGGGCTTAGTGTTAGGTTTATTTAAGGGGGGTTTGGGTTAGATTAGGGGTATGTGGGTGGTGGGTTGTAATGTTGGGGGGGGGGTATTGTATGTGTTTTTTTTACAGGCAAAAGAGCTGAATTTATTGGGGCATGCCCCGCAAAGGGCCCTGTTCAGGGCTGGTAAGGTAAAAGAGCTTTGAACTTTTGTAATTTAGAATAGGGTAGGGCATTTTTTTTATTTTGGGGGGCTTTGTAATTTCATTAGGGGGCTTAGAGTAGGTGTAATTAGTTTAAAATTGTTGTAAGATTTTTCTAATGTTTGTAAATATTTTTTTATTTTTTGTAACTTAGTTCTTTTTTATTTTTTGTACTTTAGTTAGTTTATTTAATTGTAGTTATTTGTAGGTATTGTATTTAAATAATGTATTGATAGTGTAGTGTTAGGTTTAATTGTAGGTAATTGTAGGTATTTTATTTATTTATTGATAGTGTAGTGTTAGGTTTAATTGTAATTTAGGTTAGGATTTATTTTACAGGTAATTTTGTAATTATTTTAACTATTTTAGCTATTAAATAGTTCTTAACTATTTAATAGCTATTGTACCTGGTTAAAATAAATACAAAGTTACCTGTAAAATAAATATAAATCCTAAAATAGCTATAATATAATTATAATTTATACTGTAGCTATATTAGGATTTATTTTACAGGTAAGTATTTAGCTTTAAATAGGAATAATTTATTTAATAAGAGTTAATTTATTTCGTTAGATTTAAATTATATTTAATTTAGGGGGGTGTTAGTGTTAGGGTTAGACTTAGCTTTAGGGGTTAATACATTTATTAGAATAGCGGTGAGCTCCAGTCGGCAGATTAGGGGTTAATGTTTGAAGTTTGGTGTTGGCGATGTTAGGGAGGGCAGATTAGGGGTTAATACTATTTATTATAGGGTTATTGAGGCGGGAGTGAGGCGGATTAGGGGTTAATAACTTTATTATAATAGCAGTGCGGTCCGCTCGGCAGATTAGGGGTTAATAAGTGTAGGCAGGTGGAGGCGACGTTGTGGGGGGCAGATTAGGGGTTAATAAATATAATATAGGGGTCGGCGGTGTTAGGGCAGCAGATTAGGGGTACATAGGGATAATGTAAGTAGCGGCGGTTTACGGAGCTGCAGATTAGGGGTTAAGAAAATATGCAGGTGTCAGCGATAGCGGGGGCGGCAGATTAGGGGTTAATAAGTGTAAGGTTAGGGGTGTTTATACTCAGGGTACATGTTAGAGTGTTAGGTGCAGACTTAGGAAGTGTTTCCCCATAGTAAACAATGGGGCTGCGTTAGGAGATGAACGCGGCTTTTTTGCAGGTGTTAGGTTTTTTTTCAGCTCAAACAGCCCCATTGTTTTCTATGGGGGAATCGTGCACAAGCACGTTTTTGAAGCTGGCCGCGTCCGTAAGCACCGCTGGTATCGAGAGTTGAAGTTGCGGTAAATATGCTCTACGCTCCTTTTTTGGAGCCTAACGCAGCCATTCTGTGAACTCTAAATACCAGCGGTATTTAAAAGGTGCGTCCAGAAAAAAGCCAGTGTAGCTAACGCACCCCTTTGGCCGCAAAACTCTAAATCTAGGCGTATCATCACTAGCCCAACATTAACACTAGGCATTCTTAACCATGTGGGGAAATGTTCTATGATCTTATGTTCCAGCTAGTTGTTGAGCATGTTACTAAGTAGTTCAAACTATTAGCCAAGTTACCAGGCATATGTTACTGCATCTATATTATGTTGTTAAGAACTAACTACAAAACTTAATTGACATCTTGGTGGGTCTCACTATCCACTTGATTTAGCCAATTACTCTATATCATGCAATAGAACAGAGTGCATAGGTGGCCCCTGCTAAGGTCATGTATAGATCCATGTTCACTTTTACAGAACCTAGCACTATCATGAATTATCTTGCTAAAGATGTATTGGGAGGTTTTATGGCATTTGATGCCCTATATATTTATCACAAAACTAACTTGCCTAGTATATAATAGTATATAATCTTCTATATATTGTTATGTTTTATTCTATAGTTTTCATTATTTGAGGTGTTTATAAATTCTGGTCAAGGGCCCAAGAGTGGCCCATTATGCTGCATAAAACTATACCTACTTCAAAGGTCCAAAAGTAGCCCTATTCAATTAAAAATCCTCCCATAGTTGTAATATAAAAAAGTTTCATTATTTGAGTTGTTTGCAAATGTAAGTTAAGGGTCCAAGAGTGGCTCTATCAATTATTTTTAAATCATATTAGTTCATTATGAGCCTATTCATATTAGTTCTCAAACTTTACTGAGCCTTTGGGGCCTAGTTATCAAGCCGTCAAACTCAAATACGCTGGAATTCCGCAGCGTATTTGTGGCGAGGCTGATTCGCCTTAGTTATCAAAGGCTCGAGACCGGCAAAAGTAGAATTTTGTGACGTAAGCTTCGATCCGCCGGACTCAGTCCGACACAGATCGATTCTTACGTCACTCCAGATGTTCCGCACACAAGTGCGGCACAATCTCACTACTTTTGCTAGTTATCAAAAAACTAGCAGGTACGCTCGGCACTTTTACGGCCCAGCGTACCTGGTTTTCAAAGCGCCAGCCTGGAGGCGGCGGATCCCATAGGAATCAATGGGAGTCTGACCATAGCGAAAGTACAAGTTCGCTGCTGACAGACATCCCATTGATTCCTATGGGAGATGTCTGCACCTAACACCCTAACATGTACCCCGAGTCTAAACACCCCTAATCTGTCCCCCCTACACCGCCGCAAGTAAATAAAGTTATTACCCCCCTAAACCGCCGCTCCCAGAGCCCACCGCCACCTACATTATACCTATTAACCCCTATCCTGCCCCCCTATACCGCCGCCCTCTATAATAAAATTATTAACCCCTATCCTGCTGATCCCGCACCTCGCCGCAACTAAATAAATAGTTTAACCCCTAAATCGCCGCTCCCTGAACCCGCCGCAACCTATAATAAATTTATTAACCCCTATCCTGCCCCCCCCTACACCGTCGCCACCTATAATAAATTTATTAACCCCTATCCTGCCCCCCACTACGACGCCGCCACTGTAATAAATGTATTAACCCCTAAACCTAAGTCTAACACTAACCCTAACGCCCCCCTAACTTAAATATTAATTAAATAAATCTAAATAATATTTATATTATGAACTAAATTAATCCTATTTAAAACTAAATACTTACCTTTAAAATAAACCCTAATATAGCTACAATATAAATAATAATTATATTGTAGCTATCTTAGGATTTATTTTTATTTTACAGGCAACTTTCAATTTATTTTAACTAGGTACAATAGCTATTAAATAGTTATTAACTATTTAATAGCTTACCTAGCTAAAATAAAGAGAAATTTACCTGTAAAATAAATCCTAACCTAAGTTACAATTACACCTAACACTACACTATACTTTAATAAATTAATCCTATTTAAAACTAAATACTTACCTTTAAAATAAACCCTAATATAGCTACAATATAAATAATAATTATATTGTAGCTATCTTAGGATTTATTTTTATTTTACAGGCAACTTTCAATTTATTTTAACTAGGTACAATAGCTATTAAATATTTATTAACTATTTAATAGCTTACCTAGCTAAAATAAAGAGAAATTTACCTGTAAAATAAATCCTAACCTAAGTTACAATTACACCTAACACTACACTATACTTTAATAAATTAATCCTATTTAAAACTAAATACTTACCTGTAAAATAAACCCTAATATAGCTACAATATAAATAATAATTATATTGTAGCTATCTTAGGATTTATATTTATTTTACAGGTAACTTTGTATTTATTTTAGCTAGTTAGAATAGTTATTAAATAGTTATTAACTATTTAATAACTACCTAGCTAAAAGAAATACAAAATTACCTGTAAAATAAATCCTAACCTAAGTTACAATTAAACCTAATACTACACTATCATTAAATTAATTAAATAAACTACCTACAAATAACTACAATTAAATACAATTACATAAACTAACTAAAGTACAAAAAATAAAAAAAGCTAAGTTACAGAAAATAAAAAAAATAAGTTACAAACATTTTACAAATATTACAACAATTTTAAGCTACTTACACCTAATCTAAGCCCCCTAATAAAATAACAAACCCCCCCAAAATAAAAAAAATGCCCTACCCTATTCTAAATTAAATAAAGTTCAACGCTCTTTTACCTTACCAGCCCTTAAAAGGGCCATTTGTGGGGGCATGCCCCCAAAAGTTCAGCTCTTTTGCCTGTAAATGAAAAATACAAACCCCCCCCGACATTAAAACCCACCACCCACATACCCCTAATCTAACCCAAACCCCCCTTACAAAAACCTAACACTAATCCCCTGAAGATCATCCTACCTTGAGTCGTCTTCACTCAGCCGAGCAGCGATGGAACCCAAGTGGACATCCGGACCGGCAGAAGTGATCATCCAAGGGGCGCTGAAGAAATCTTCCATCCGATGAAGTCATCATCCAGGCGGCGCTGAAGAAGTCTTCGATCCGGGCGATGTCATCTTCCAAGCCGGGTCTTGAATCTTCCTTCCGCCGCCGCGGAACATCCTTCTTCACCGACGGACTACGACGAATGAAGGCTCCTTTAAGGGACGTCATCCAAGATGGCGTCCCCTCAATTCCGATTGGCTGATAGGATTCTATCAGCCAATCGGAATTAAGGTAGGAAAAATCTGATTGGCTGATGGAATCAGCCAATCAGATTCAAGTTCAATCTGATTGGCTGATCCAATCAGCCAATCAGATTGAGCTCGCATTCTATTGGCTGATCGGAACAGCCAATAGAATGCGAGCTCAATCTGATTGGCTGATTGGATCAGCCAATCGGATTGAACTTGAATCTGATTGGCTGATTCCATCAGCCAATCAGATTTTTCCTACCTTAATTCCGATTGGCTGATAGAATCCTATCAGCCAATCGGAATTGAGGGGACGCCATCTTGGATGACGTCCCTTAAAGGAGCCTTCATTCGTCGTAGTCCGTCGGTGAAGAAGGATGTTCCGCGGCGGCGGAAGGAAGATTCAAGACCCGGCTTGGAAGATGACATCGCCCGGATCGAAGACTTCTTCAGCGCCGCCTGGATGATGACTTCATCGGATGGAAGATTTCTTCAGCGCCCCTTGGATGATCACTTCTGCCGGTCCGGATGTCCACTTGGGTTCCATCGCTGCTCGGCTGAGTGAAGACGACTCAAGGTAGGATGATCTTCAGGGGATTAGTGTTAGGTTTTTGTAAGGGGGGTTTGGGTTAGATTAGGGGTATGTGGGTGGTGGGTTTTAATGTTGGGGGGGGTTTGTATTTTTCATTTACAGGCAAAAGAGCTGAACTTTTGGGGGCATGCCCCCACAAATGGCCCTTTTAAGGGCTGGTAAGGTAAAAGAGCGTTGAACTTTATTTAATTTAGAATAGGGTAGGGCATTTTTTTATTTTGGGGGGGTTTGTTATTTTATTAGGGGGATTAGATTAGGTGTAAGTAGCTTAAAATTGTTGTAATATTTGTAAAATGTTTGTAACTTATTTTTTTATTTTCTGTAACTTAGCTTTTTTTATTTTTTGTACTTTAGTTAGTTTATGTAATTGTATTTAATTGTAGTTATTTGTAGGTAGTTTATTTAATTAATTTAATGATAGTGTAGTATTAGGTTTAATTGTAACTTCGGTTAGGATTTATTTTACAGGTAATTTTGTATTTCTTTTAGCTAGGTAGTTATTAAATAGTTAATAACTATTTAATAACTATTCTAACTAGCTAAAATAAATACAAAGTTACCTGTAAAATAAATATAAATCCTAAGATAGCTACAATATAATTATTATTTATATTGTAGCTATATTAGGGTTTATTTTACAGGTAAGTATTTAGTTTTAAATAGGATTAATTTATTAAAGTATAGTGTAGTGTTAGGTGTAATTGTAACTTAGGTTAGGATTTATTTTACAGGTAAATTTCTCTTTATTTTAGCTAGGTAAGCTATTAAATAGTTAATAACTATTTAATAGCTATTGTACCTAGTTAAAATAAATTGAAAGTTGCCTGTAAAATAAAAATAAATCCTAAGGCCTAGATTTGGAGTTTGGCGTTAGCCGTGAAAACCAGCGTTAGAGGCTCCTAACGCTGGTTTTAGGCTACCGCTGGTATTTGGAGTCAGTGATTAAAGGGTCTAACGCTCACTTTTCAGCCGCGACTTTTCCATAGCGCAGATCCCCTTACGTCAATTGCGTATCCTATCTTTTCAATGGGATCTTCCTAATGCCGGTATTTAGAGTCGTTTCTGAAGTGAGCGTTAGAGCTCTAACGACAAAACTCCAGCCGCCGAAAAAAAGCAGGAGTTAAGAGCTTTCTGGGCTAACGCCGGTTCATAAAGCTCTTAACTACTGTACCCTAAAGTACACTAACACCCATAAACTACCTATGTACCCCTAAACCGAGGTCCCCCCACATCGCCGCCACTCGATTAAATTTTTTTAACCCCTAATCTGCCGACCGCCACCTACGTTATACTTATGTACCCCTAATCTGCTGCCCCTAACACCGCCGACCCCTGTATTATATTTATTAACCCCTAACCTGCCCCCCACAACGTCGCCGCCAGCTACCTACAATAATTAACCCCTAATCTGCCGACCGCAAAGCGCCGCCACCTACGTTATCCTTATGTACCCCTAATCTGCTGCCCCTAACACCGCCGACCCCTATATTATATTTATTAACCCCTAATCTGCCCCCCTCAACGTCGCCGACACCTGCCTACACTTATTAACCCCTAATCTGCCGAGCGGACCTGAGCGCTACTATAATAAAGTTATTAACCCCTAATCCGCCTCACTAACCCTATCATAAATAGTATTAACCCCTAATCTGCCCTCCCAAACATCGCCGACACCTAACTTCAATTATTAACCCCCTAATCTGACGACCGGAGCTCATCGCTACTATAATAAATGGATTAACCCCTAAAGCTAAGTCTAACCCTAACACTAACACCCCCCTAACTTAAATATAATTTAAATCTAACGAAATTAATTAACTCTTATTAAATAAATTATTCCTATTTAAAGCTAAATACTTACCTGTAAAATTAATCCTAATATAGCTACACTATAAATTATAATTATATTGTAGCTATTTTAGGATTAATATTTATTTTACAGGCAACTTTGTAATTATTTTAACCAGGTACAATAGCTATTAAATAGTTAAGAACTATTTAATAGTTACCTAGTTAAAATAATAACAAAATTACCTGTAAAATAAGTCCTAACCTAAGTTATAATTAAACCTAACACTACACTATCAATAAATTAATTAAATAAAATACCTACAATTACCTACAATAAAACCTAACACTACACTATCAATAAATAAATTAAATACAATTTCTACAAATAACTACAATTACATAAACTAACTAAAGTACAAAAAATAAAAAAGAACTAAGTTACAAAAAATAAAAAAATATTTACAAACATAAGAAAAATATTACAACAATTTTAAATTAATTACACCTACTCTAAGCCCCCTAATAAAATAACAAAGACCCCCAAAATAAAAAAATGCCCTACCCTATTCTAAATTAATAAATTTAAAAGCTCTTTTACCTTACCAGCCCTGAACAGGGCCCTTTGCGGGGCATGCCCCAAGAAATTCAGCTCTTTTGCCTGTAAAAAAAAAACATACAATACCCCCCCAACATTACAACCCACCACCCACACACCCCTAATCTAACCCAAACCCCCCTTAAATAAACCTAACACTAAGCCCCTGAAGATCATCCTACCTTGTCTTCACCATACCAGGTTCACCGATCGGTCCAGAAGAGCTCCTCCGATGTCCTGATCCAAGCCCAAGCGGGGGGCTGAAGAGGTTCCGATCAGCCAATAGAATGCGAGCTCTATCTGATTGGCTGATTGGATCAGCCAATCGGATTGAACTTGATTCTGATTGGCTGATTCCATCAGCCAATCAGAATATTCCTACCTTAATTCCGATTGGCTGATAGAATCCTATCAGCCAATCGGAATTCGAGGGACGCCATCTTGGGTGACGTCATTTAAAGGAACCGTCATTCGTCGTTCAGTTGTCGGCCAGGATGGATGTTCCGCGGTGGAGGTCTTCAGGATGCTGCCGCTTCGCTCCGGATGGATGCCGCTTGGATGAAGACTTCATTCGGATGGAAGACCTCTTCTGGCCCGCTTGGATGAAGACTTCAGCCGGATCATGGACCTCTTCAGCCCCCCGCTTGGGCTTGGATCAGGACATCGGAGGAGCTCTTCTGGACCGATCGGTGAACCTGGTATGGTGAAGACAAGGTAGGATGATCTTCAGGGGCTTAGTGTTAGGTTTATTTAAGGGGGGTTTGGGTTAGATTAGGGGTATGTGGGTGGTGGGTTGTAATGTTGGGGGGGGGTATTGTATGTTTTTTTTTACAGGCAAAAGAGCTGAATTTCTTGGGGTATGCCCCGCAAAGGGCCCTGTTCAGGGCTGGTAAGGTAAAAGAGCTTTTAAATTTATTAATTTAGAATAGGGTAGGGCATTTTTTTTATTTTGGGGGTCTTTGTTATTTTATTAGGGGGCTTAGAGTAGGTGTAATTAGTTTAAAATTGTTGTAATATTTTTCTTATGTTTGTAAATATTTTTTTTATTTTTTATAACTTAGTTCTATTTTATTTTTTGTACTTTAGTTAGTTTATGTAATTGTAGTTATTTGTAGAAATTGTATTTAATTTATTTATTGATAGTGTAGTGTTAGGTTTTATTGTAGGTAATTGTAGGTATTTTATTTAATTAATGTATTGATAGGGTAGTGTTAGGTTTAATTATAACTTAGGTTAGGACTTATTTTACAGGTAATTTTGTTATTATTTTAACTAGGTAACTATTAAATAGTTCTTAACTATTTAATAGCTATTGTACCTGGTTAAAATAATTACAAAGTTGCCTGTAAAATAAATATTAATCCTAAAATAGCTACAATATAATTATAATTTATAGTGTAGCTATATTAGGATTAATTTTACAGGTAAGTATTTAGCTTTAAATAGGAATAATTTATTTAATAAGAGTTAATTAATTTCATTAGATTTAAATTATATTTAAGTTAGGGGGGGTGTTAGTGTTAGGGTAGACTTAGCTTTAGGGGTTAATCCATTTATTATAGTAGCGATGAGCTCCGGTCGTCAGATTAGGGGTTAATAATTGAAGTTAGGTGTCGGCGATGTTAGGGAGGGCAGATTAGGGGTTAATACTATTTATGATAGGGTTAGTGAGGCGGATTAGGGGTTAATAACTTTATTATAGTAGCGCTCAGGTCCACTCGGCAGATTAGGGGTTAATAAGTGTAGGCAGGTGTCGGCGACGTTGAGGGGGGCAGATTAGGGGTTAATAAATATAATATAGGGGTCGGCGGTGTTAGGGGCAGCAGATTAGGGGTACATAAGGATAACGTAGGTGGCGGCGCTTTGCGGTCGGCAGAATAGGGGTTAATTATTGTAAGTAGCTGGCGGCGACGTTGTGGGGGGCAGGTTAGGGGTTAATAAATATAATATAGGGGTCGGCGGTGTTAGGGGCAGCAGATTAGGGGTACATAGGGATAATGTAAGTTGCGGCGGTTTACGGAGCGGAAGATTAGGGGTTAATAATATAATGCAGGGGTCAGCGATAGCGGGGGCGGCAGATTAGAGGTTAATAAGTGTAAGGTTAGGGGTGTTTAGACTCGGGGTACATGTTAGAGTGTTAGGTGCAGACGTAGGAAGTGTTTCCCCATAGGAAACAATGGGGCTGCGTTAGGAGCTGAACGCTGCTTTTTTGCAGGTGTTAGGTTTTTTTTCAGCTCAAACAGCCCCATTGTTTCCTATGGGAGAATCGTGCACGAGCACGTTTTTGAGGCTGGCCGCGTCCATAAGCAACTCTGGTATCGAGAATTGCATTTGCGGTAAAAATGCTCTACGCTCCTTTTTTGGAGCCTAACGCAGCATTTTTTTGAACTCTCGATACCAGAGTTAATTTTATGGTGCGGCCAGAAAAAAGCCCGTGTAGCGTTAACAGCCCATCTACCGCCAAACTCCAAATCTAGGCCCAAGATAGCTACAATATAATTATTATTTATATTGTAGCTATATTAGGGTTTATTTTAAAGGTAAGTATTTAGTTTTAAATAGGATTAATTTAGTTCATAATATAAATATTATTTAGATTTATTTAATTAATATTTAAGTTAGGGGGGGCGTTAGGGTTAGTGTTAGACTTAGGTTTAGGGGTTAATAAATTTATTACAGTGGCGGCGTCGTAGTGGGGGGCAGGATAGGGGTTAATAAATTTATTATAGGTGGCGACGGTATAGGGGGGGCAGGATAGGGGGTTACTAGGTATAATGTAGGTGGCGGTGGGCTCCGGGAGCGGCGGTTTAGGGGTTAATACATTTATAAGAGTTGCGGCAGGGTCTAGGAGCGGCGGTTTAGGGGTTAGTAACTTTATTGAGTTGCGGGAGGCTCCGGGGGCGCCGGTATAGGGGGTAGAACAGTGCAGTTTAGTGTGGGTGCTTAGTGACAGGCTAGCAATAAAGCTGGGAAAAAGCCGAAGAGCAGCGAGATCGGATGAGTGATAACTGTCACAGTCCGCTGCTCATCGCCCCGCGGCTTTTTGACAGCTTTATTTGATAACTTAGGCGTATTTTTTCAGGTCCGCGGCGGTGAAGGTAGGCGAGCTTAGGCGGGCGTATTGGGCCGGCGAAGCCAGAAAAGTAGACGGCTTGATAACTACCCCCCTTTGTCTCTATATTTTCTGTTTTTCTGAAGCTGTGTTAGTTATAACAATATTAACTGATATGAGCCTTTTATCATATTAGTTCTTCTGCCCTCCTTTAATTTTTTTTTTTTAAGTTTTCTGGACCTTCCCATGGTCCTGACAGACATGGGAGGGAGAATGATCAGTACGGATCCAAAAGTGGCCTGTTTCACCCCAAAAAAAATGAGGAAGGTTTTAGGTTTGCTCCCCAAATATTATGTATTCGATGTATCTCTCATTTTGGTAATTGACTGTGATTGTTGTACCACGTTATACAGTCATGTGTAAGATTGTACGCATTTTTTTTCTTTGTTTTTCACTTCTTAACTTGTGTCATATGTTTAATTGAGCAAACGGAATTTTCTGTAAACGTTTGACACTCAATAAAAATGATTTAAAACATAAAATAAATTGGAAAGTTGTTTAAAATTGTACTCTTGTCATGCCCAAGAAGTTTTCTGATGTGCCGTAGGTGCTGCATTAAGCATACCTATAGGGGCTTCATAGGGAGTCCAGGGTGGGCTAAATCTATGGTGGTGAAGGTAGCAGAAGTCTGGGATCACGATTGAAGGCTTTGGCTTAGTGCAGCCCACAGCACAGGGTGTAATGTATGTTCTCCATGGTTGTGGGTGTTGCCAGGAAGGTGCGCTAAGTTTAGCATACATGAATCACTAATCTCTTCTAATTATAATACTGGCTGTGTTCGCTGTTCTAGGGGTAGTGCTATTTGTGAACTGGACAAGTAACCCTGCAGGTGTTTCGTAACCAAGACCTATGGGGGATGTGTTAAATGGCCCCTGCTGATGCCAGTAAAGTGCTTGGTTATTCTCATGGATGTCCTGTTACTTTTCTCTCTGTATTGCTTTCCTCTGACCCCTGCTTACATCCTTACTTACACCTCAAACCTCATATGTTGGCACTGAACTTAAGCCTGACCTTAGAATTCTCCTTTGGATTAACCCTGTGTGCTGATAACTGATCCTCTCTAACCCTATGTGTTCCTCACAATTGCATTCTTCACATCTCTTGAAATCTTGGTTCTATATCGCAAGCAAAACAAATCCATTATTACCATATAATGCTCTATCTGAATTATTGACATTTAATGCTTCTCAAAAATCCATTTACATACCTCAAAAGATTTTCACCAATCACATCCCAAAACGTTCATTACAATTCTACAGGCAAACCATCTTTTACTGGAGTTTTCCATTTTTCATCTTATGTATAAGATGTACAGTACATTCAGAAAGTATCCAAACCCATTCTTTTTTCACATTTTGTTTTGCTGCAGCCTTATCCTAAAAGGGTTTCCATTATTTTTTTTTCACACCAATCTAGACTAACCTGTAGGAGGTAGTAACCTTTTAGGGTGCTAGGGAGCTGAGACAAGATGGTTGTGGAGCAGTAGAAAGATATAGAGCTTTGATGAAAAATATGCTTGGACACAGTAATACAGGTAAATTTCAGAGTTATGGATCAGTTTATATAGTGACAAAAGTCAGGGTCAGGGAGCAGTTACAGGGCTCAGGTTTAGGGGACACTGACCAAACTGAAGAAGTAGGAAACAGTGGCAGGATGTAGAGTTGGGATATAATAAAATAAAGTGGTGCTATGTCACACACTGCATAACAGGGAGTATAGTGATAGAATGTAACAGTTTTATTATATTAGGGTTAATATAGTTAATATATATAATATAATAATTATATTAACTATATTAACCCTAATATAATTAGGGTTAATATAGTTAATATAGCTGGCGGCGGTGTAGGGGGATTAGATTAGGGGTTAATGCCACGCAAAAAGCCCTTTTCAGGGCTATTTGTAGGGTTAGACTTAGGTTTAGTGGTAGGGATAGTTTAGTATTTTAGGGGTTAAATAATTTAATATAGCTGGTGGCGGGGTAGGGGGATTAGATTAGGGGGTTAAATAATTTAATATAGCTGGCGGCGGGGTAGGGGGATTAAATTAGGGGTTAATCATTTTAAAATAGAATCGGCGGGGTAGGAGCTCACTTTAGGGGGTAGGTAAGGTAGATGGCAGCGGTGTAAGGGGCTCACTTTAGGGGGTAGTTTAATATAGTTGGCGACGGTGTAGCAGGATCACATTAGGGGGTAGTTAATGTAGGTGGCGGCGGGGTCCGGGAGCGGCAGTTTAGGGGTTAAATATTTTATTAGGGATTGTGGCGGGGGATCGCGGTTGACAGTTAGATAGACATTGCGCATGCGTTAGGTGTTAGGTTTTATTTAGCAGATCGCGGTTGACAGGTAGATAGACATTGCGCATGCGTTAGGTGTTAGGTTTATTTAGCAGGTAGTTTAGGGAGTTACAGGGCTCCAATAGTCAGCGTAAGGCTTACTACGGCTGCTTTTTGTGGCGAGGTGAAAATGGAGTAAGATTTCTCCATTTACGCCACGTAAGTCCTTACGCTGTATATTGGATACCAAACTGCGCTGGTTTGGTATACCTGCCTATGGCCCAAAAAACTACGGGCGACGGCAGAAATATACAGGCGTAACTTCTAGGTTACGCCGTATATAGGATACCAAACCAGCGCAAATTTCAGCGTCGCCTGCATTTGCGGGCGACGCTGCATATCGGATCAGGCCCTAAGGAAGTGCAAAGCAGGCCCAACCTCTGGTAATGGGACACTTCTTTGGGGGTCCAACAGTGTGTCATGCTGGTGCAGAGCACATACCTTGCACTGTTTTGCACACACCTTTAAATCCACTTGGCTACTGCTATTAAAAAAATGACAGCAGGCTGAGTTGGCTTGACTAGGGGGACCCCACAAACTTATCTTGCCCAGGGCCCTGCAAATGCTTAGGTAAATTGATACAATCTTTAGAAGCAATAATAGAAGTGGTGGAAAATATACAAAATAAATAAATATATATATATTTATCTCAATTAGAGCCCTTAGTCTAAAGTTATTAAGCTAGTTACTAATGTTTTTCATGAAAATTAATCTGTTTAACATATTGGGTTAGTTGACACTTTTGCTTTGTCCACTTGGCATGAAGGAGTTAACAAATGGAGGAAATTCTATTGTGCTCCATAAGACTTAGGAAGTAGTAGCTGGTTTATGGTGAGTCTTCTTTTACTCTAGTATCTATGGAACAGCAGTTAGTATTATTATTATTATTATCATTATTATTATTATAGAAGCTATTCATTCTTACTATCACTTAATAATCTGTGTCCTTGGGTATGAACTAATGTGCCATGGGAGCACTATATAACCTTAAGTACAGCCACCATGCACTTTGTCTTGAAACAAATCTGGAATGGGAAGTTACTTTTGAGTTTAATGGTTTAATCAGGGATGAGATAAAATTGTTTGTGTCTATGAGGCCCATTTATCAAGCTCCGTATGGAGCTTGAGGGCCTGTGTTTCTGGTGAGTCTTCAGACTCGCCAGAAACAGCAGTTGTGAAGCAGCGGTCTAAAGACCGCTGCTCCATAACCCTGTCCGCCTGCTCTGAGCAGGTGGACAGGAATCGCTGCAATTCAATCTGATCAAGTACGATTGGGTTGATTGACACCTCCCTGCTGGCAGCCGATTGGCCGCTAGTTTGCAGGGGGCGGCGTTGCACCAGCAGCTCACAAGAGCTGCTGGTGCAATGCTGAATACGGAGAGCGTATTGCTCTCCGCATTCAGCGAGGTCTTGCGGACCTGATCCGCACTGTCTGATCAGGTTCGCAAGACCTTTGTTAAATTGGCCTCTATGAGTCTGTGTGGGAGTGTATGTGTAAGTATGTGTGACTATCTGTGTTAGTGTCAATCAATAGTTTAGTAAAGGACCCAAAAATTTCTTGTGGCAGCCCTGCTCAGTAATATTGTCACTACCCTGAGAAGCAAGCACAGATTGTTTTTGCTACTTCCTTTCAGAATTAGCTACCATAATCCCAACTTCTTCTTTGGCAGCAGCCAAATCAGGTACTCAAGTATCTTCAATCTCAGAAACAACAAGGGAGAACAACAGGCTTTTCAACAATATGGAGTCCACTGAAATAGGGAGAATACCTTCTCCCAAATAGGAATCTGTATCCTCAGTCTTCTTCTCCCCCTCTACAGCAGCAGGGTTAGCTTGACCCATCAGGACATGGATATATATTAGAACGTCGTGTCTGTATTTGGGGCATGGTCTGGCCTTCTATGGCCATAAAATGTAAAATGTCTGGGAAGGATGGAACTTTACTTCTCCAATATCATCTAGATGAAACTCAACCCAGAAATTTATTTTACCATTACAGGTGCCAAACAGATTTTAATTTTCTCTATTTCACTGATATAAGAGCAATGTTACTTCAACCATGCCATAATTTTACATTCTTCCACAAAAGGGTTATACATATGGACAATTGATGCAGTTTGTTTTGACTTTAGCTCACTCATAGCAAATTTAATTAATCTAAAGTCAGGGTGATCAACCATCTCCACACTTGATTAAAACAAAGTGTAACCAACTCTTCTGTGAGGAAAGATACATTGTATGCTCCTTGTTGCACAAATGTCTGGACACAATAATATTTTCAATAACCATCAAGACTTTTGCCATCACTGTATTCTGAACATACAGCAAACCATACATTGTTCTTCTTTCCTTGCTCAGGTACAGATAAACTGTCCTAGAAAAATCCAGTGCTGGTTTTACCAGCATGGCCAGAAGCAAAACAGCAGATAAATCACGCATCAGAGAATGCTACACCCCCTATAGCAGCAAGAACCCAACTCTGAAGATAAGGGTTCAGGGCTGAGGGCAGATCCTAAGTGAGACCTCTTGACAACCCCCTTTGTGGGCCTCATCAGTTAAGTGAAAGTGCATCTCTCTAGTGCAGAGATGAGGAACCTTGGCCCTCCTGATGTTTCAGAACTACATTACCCATGATGCTTAGGCACTCTAAAGTTTAGTTGAGCATCATGGGAAATGTAATTCTGTAACATCTGGAGGGCCAAGTTTCCCCATCCCTGCTCTAGGGCATGTGAGCTAGGAGTCCACATCTGGTTTCCTCATCTTACTCTTATGGACACCCAAGAGTAATTGCATACAATAAAAAAGAAAAGAGAGAAGCACACTAAACTGAGAATGAACATGAGCTGAAAAAAATGTCCTTGTTCATTCATAAGGCTAGTGCCGCTCAGGGAGCACGCTCTTTTAGCCCATCATGCCTTCCACAGAGAAATATCCTATAGCCTATCAGTCTAATCCTACCAAAAAGATGATCCATTCCTGAAACATAAATCTTTATTTTTGCTTTCTTCTTTTCAGAAGGAAATTTCCTGGTATTTTGTGGCTGAACTGTTTTTATGGAAGGGGAGACAAACACCTATTTAGCCTAATGGTATAGCCTATTGATATAGTAGCTACGTTCTCCACTTCTCCGCAAATTGTTATTAAAAAACAACTGCAGAGCAGCAAAAAACTCCTTCCAAGTGTATCAAAAGGCTAACAATGTCTAGTTATACTGGAACAAGGTTTTAGGTACTAAATTAAAAGTAAAGCTGGCACTAGGTATTTCTCTCCCCTTATTTATCTTGCATTTTCCTAATTATTTTTTTTTTTTTGTCGATTTTGACACCTTATAGGACCCATAAAATATATTGAGGATACTTATCTTCCAAATCCTCATCTTTGGCTAAGTAGACCTAAAAGACTCTGTTAAATAGCACTTTATTACATTAAAGCATTTCTGGTACTTTTTATTTGCATATTCAGGGTTAGATTAAGAGTGGGGCGCTATGCATCACTCCTGCTCGCGTGCTAACTGCACTGACTTTGGCTTTTTGCTATTGTGGGATACCACGTGCATTACAAGATGAAATTAAAAGGTTTTCGCTTGTGTGCTCACCCAACGCGCGAAAAGCCGAAGTTACAATATCATGATCACTTTAACATATTCTTCCATAGACTTCAATGCATTGTGAAAAGGTGGGGGGGACACCCTACTCGCATGCAAACCCTATAAATATATACACAGACATACACAGAGAGAAGTGCACTCAAAGGAATCAACAACCAGCTGAGCTCAATAAAATTGTTAGACTGTTCTATGTCGATTTACCACTCTGATTTGAACAGCCAATAGGATTTCAGTAGCTCTCATCCTATTGGCTGATTTTAAAATGTCAGCCTATAGGAATGCAAGGTACCCCATTTTTAAATGGGTACCTTGCATTCAAGCTTCAGTGTACGGCGGTGATCGTATAAAGAGGACGCTCCGCGCTGGATGTCATCGCCGGTCCTTTACAGCTCCACGCCTCCACAGCTCCAAGCCATTATAATGAAGATAGAACATGGTCCCGCGTCTGGATGAAGACTTCTCGCCGCTTGGATGAGGATGGATGACCGGACTTCAGGAACCGTGAGTAGATATTCTGAAGTTAGTGTTATTTTTTTTTTGTTATTTTTTTAGATTAGGGCTTTGGGCAGTAAAAGAGCTGAATGCCCTTTTAAGGGCAGTAAAAGAGCTGAATGCCCTTTTAAGGGCAATGCCGATACAAATGCCCCTTTAGGGGCAATGGGTAGTTTAGGATTTTTTTAAATTTAGGTTTTTTTAATTTTGGGGAGTTGGTTAGGTGGGGGGTTTTTACTTTTAGGGGGGACTTTGTAATTTTTTAATGTAAAAAAGCTGTTTAACTTAGGGCAATGCCCTACAAAAGGCCCTTTTAAGGGCTATTGGAAGTTTATTGCCAGGTTAGGGGTTGTTTCTATTTTGGACAGGTTATTTTATTTTTATAGGGCTATTAGATTAGGTGTAATTGTTTTTATTTTTGATAATTTTGTTTGTTATTTTTTTTGTAATCTTAGAGTTTTTTATTTTCGTATTTTTCGCATTTTTTTGTAATGTGTAATATTTAAATTTGTAATTTAGTTTTTTTAATTGGTAGTTTTTGCTTTTTTTATTAGAATAGTTATGTTAGGTTAATTTATAGTTTAATCTTAGGTTTTTTTTATTTCACAGGTAAGTTTTTATTTATTTTAAGATAGTTATATTGTAACTTTTAATTTAAAATTAAGAGGGTGTTAGGTTTAGGGGTTAATAGTTTAATTTAGTGGTTTGCGGTGTGGGGGGTCGACGATTAAGGGGTTAATAGGATTCATTTATTAGCGATGTGGGGGCTGGCGTTTTAGGGGTTAATACTTTATTATAGTGTTGGTGATGTGGGGGCCAGCAGTTTAGGGGTTAATAGTTTTATTATAGTAGTAGCGATGTGGGGGGGCAGCGGTTTATGGGGTTAATAGGTTTATTTAGGTGTTAGCGATGCGGGGGAGGTGGTGTAGGGGTTAATCACTTTATTTAGTGTCAACTATGTCGGGGGGGCGGCGGTCTAGGGGTTTTTTTGGGGGGTTTAAATCCCATATCTTTTCAGCAGTCATTTTATTATCATTTCCAAATAATTATACTCTCCACCAGCCTTACAAACAATACACAGATACATAATATAATAATTAAATACCTATTGTAACCCATTCTGTCCCTATTTGCTGCATATAGGCCTAAGCTTATTCATTAGTATGAATTTTTATCTTCCTCAACATTCTCACACGTGTAATTCGTCCTTACCCTCTTCCTCCTTTTTCCTTTGTTTTATGTTCACCCTTCTCTGCTTTTAAACACAGCTTGGTGACCTTTGTTCCAAACCAAACTTTATGTTATTTGATAAATTTAAAAAACTCTGCATTTTGTCTGTGTTGTGAAATATGTAAACACCTAGGAATATGAATAAAGCAAGGATTTTGTTCTACAATTTTTATATACATTAAGTCTTTAACCCTTTTGAGTGCTAACGACGGCTCTGAGCCATCGCAGAGTTTCCCAGTCTGGTGCTAAAGACGGCTCAGAGCCGTCGCTAGTACTCTCCCACCTTGAGGGAGATCTGGGGGCTGCCACCCGCTCCTACCCCAGTGATCATGCCTGTTTAGTGACAGGCATCGCCGGGGCCTCACGTTTTGCGTGGTGACGTCACACGCAATGACGTGATGACGTCAACGTGCAACTTTATTAAAGGGACAGTCTTCACCAGAATTTTTATTATTTAAAAAGATAGATAATCCCTTTATTACCCATTCACCAGTTTTGCATATCCAACACCGTTATATTAATATATGTTTCACCTCTGTGATTACCTTGTATCTAAGCCTCTGCAGACTGCCCCCTTATCTCAGTGCTTTTGACAGACATGCAGTTTAGCCAATCAGTGCAGACTACTAAATAACTCAATGGGAGTGAGCACAATGTTATCTATATGACACACATGAATTAGTACTGTCTAACTAGGAAAAACGTTTAAAATGCTCTGAGCTAGGAGGCGGTTTTCAATGGTTCAGAAATCAGTTTGAGCCTACCTAGGTTTAGCTTTTCAAAAATACCACCAAGTGAACAAAGCAAATTTGATGATAAAAGTAAATTGGAACATTGTTTAAAATTGCATGCCCTATCTGAATCATGTAAGTTTAATTATGACTAGACTGTCCCTTTAACAAAATGACAATGCTAAGTCTAGAAAAAGGGGGCATGCTGCTTAGAAGCCTGTATTTTAGGCATATAAGCAGCTACAGACCCCCAAGACCCACCGTTGGAAAGGTAATCGCCTAACCTTTCCAACAGTGTAAGCCTTGGGGATCTGTTACAAAAAAAATTTAAAAATAAAAAATAAACCTTAAAACAGCTTAGCACCCAGGTGGGAAAGTGCTTAGCACTCAAAGGTTTAATACATTCTAATATTTGCATTTGCCATCACGTTTCCATGGATTTTCAATGTTTTACAAATAAGTAATGCTTAATAGAGCTACTATTGCACTGATGGCAAATGCAATTTGCAACTCCAAAGGGCAATGCTGGTAATGTGTGCGGGGGGGAGATATAGCAGTGCTCAACAGATCTGTACAATATGAATGCCTTAGAGCAGCAGATCTCTATAAATGATGGCAGAATGTTCTATATGTCTGCAATGTAAGTAATAGTACTGCAATGCTCTGCAGGACTGTATACAATGAGTTGTGTTCTTTAACCTTCACATGCCCCAGCACACTGACAGATGCTCTAATATAAAAAACGAAGGATTGCTGGATACAAATTTCAACATCCAATTATTCCCATGATGGGAGACGAGTATGAATAGTAGGAATAGGGATTAGTTTGGGTCTTCGGATGCCGCTCGCTCTTCTGCAGGGCTGCTGGTCCCACCTCCCAGCTGAACAGCCAGTATGGTGATCAGAATCACTATTACTGCTGTAACAATTGTTCCTGCAATAATATACCAGCGCCATTTCTCCCATCGCGTGTGACGTTCCATAGATGGGCCGTCTTCTGAAAAGAGGTGGCCATATTCAGCAAGTCATCGGATCGCACTTCCATATCAGCTATTTTTCCTTCTCTTTCGATGACCTTGTTGACATTAGCAGCCATCAGACCTTTCACTACCTCTGCATTTTGCTGACACATTTCCAGGTTATTGCTCGCCTCCACCAATGGACTAGGGGTATTTGGACTAGGGGTTTATGTTAAGGTTTTAGGCTTAAACGTAACTTTCTTTTCCCCATAGACATCAATGGAGTTGCGTTACGGCAATTTGCCATTCCGCGATCACTGGTGTTAGTTTTTTTCTAACACTTTCTCCCCTTTTGATTTCTATAGGGGAAAGCGTGCACGAGCACGTCAAGTCAGGTCTTGTGTTTTGTGTGGTATAGAGCTTAACGCACCATACCGCACAGCACAAGGAGTTTTTTCAGTAACTCATAATGGCAGCGCTATGGAAAGTGCGATACCGCTCATTTTATTGCATTATTTACGCAACATAGTCAACATACCTCATTTTCATTGAGGTTTATACAAGTGAGTGACCACTTGGCTTGTCTTATATTATGCTTTTCTGTGGAACTTCACATACTACACCAGATAGGACCTGGTTGTCTTTGCGCCCTTCCCTCTTCTGTTTGATATACAGTATATATATATATATATATATATATATATATATATATATATATATATATATATATATATATATATATATATATATATATATGCACAGATGGTACCTAGAGGTCTACGAATAAAAAAGTTCCCAACTTTTTCATCAGATGATCCTGAGTTCATCAAAAGATGGAATGACTCTTTGTCTGACTGCTCTTTTAAATTAATGACTCTGATTATAGAGTATAAAGATATACAACTAAGAGTAGTGAGGGAACAAATTATAATTTTACAAAGAGAGTTAGATCTCAATACACTTGAGAAAAACTATAAGGAACTAGATAACATTCTTACTAACAGTATAGCACAACTTAAAAAAGACTTGATTGAATCCAAGCATGAAAATTTCCTACGAGATCAGTCTGACTATAGTCAAGACAGAGTATACATCTGGCAAAGACAACATAGAAATAGATCTAGGGATCGCAGACGCAGATGGAAAAATAATAAAACAACAACAAACACAGATACTTGGAGTGGGACAGGTACTGATATAGATGAGGCCAACAATTCTGATCAATGCACTCAAGACAATGAAACATCTACATCACAGGGAATACCTCCTAAATCAATCTTGAAAAATTCTAAAGATAATACCACTAAATCAGTATCTTTCAATGCGAAAAGTAATGAACAAATTACACCATCAACGAATAAATATCGAGTTGCACTAGAAAATAGTAATACACAAGTAGAGCAAAGTGAAACTAATTTGCTAGACCAGGTTTTTCAGGTACCCCCAATGAACCCCAAAAATCGAGGGGGAGGGGCTCACCAAAGAGGGGGTCAAAACGTGAGACAACAAGCCCGCTATTCCTTAAGGAGAGGGAGAGGTCAAAACAAATACCATCTACAATAGATGGATTGTTAGCCCTCCCAGATACACAACATAGTGACATTATAATTGATGCCAACTATGATCACAATGTGATCAACCTTACTGATTATCAGTTAAGCAGCATTCAGCTCAATGTCCTAAGTTATGGACTGGGATTTGTACCTTCTAAGAGGTTTAATCTTTTTCAGACTCTTGTTGACATCAATAGGTTTATAAGGTCACTAACTCTGAAAAAACATTTTCGACTGACAAATTACTTCAAATTTGAAGATTTGTTTTATTTACAGTTACAAGGTACCGCGATGGGGGCGAAATTTGCGCCCTCATATGCCAATCTGGTGATGGGATGGTTTGAGCTCCATATGATTTATGGAGATGCTAATCCATATATTCATTGCATAAAGAGTTATCATCGCTATATTGATGATCTACTTTTGGTTTGGAACGGCAGCACTACCACTGTTAAGAATTTTGTTGAATTCTTAAATGGTAATGATTGGGATCTACAATTCACCTTTGAAACTAATCAAATGAAAATCAATTTTCTAGATGTTGAACTCAGTATTGCTCCTGACACGAATAAAGTCAAATCACAGATATATAGAAAACCAATATCTGGAAACACACTCTTGCATGGCAAGAGCAACCACCCACCCAAAGTTCTTTATGCAATTGCTAAAGGACAATTTATCAGAGTTAAACGAAACTGTTCAGAGAAATCTGATTATGCCATTCAAAGTAAAGATCTTACCAAAAGACTCTCACAAAGAGGCTATAGTAAGACAACCGTTACAAAGGCAAAATTAGAGGTTGACTCTATAGACAGAAGCATTTTGCTTACGGATAAATCAAAAACAAAAAAGGAGCCTGTTGACCAAGTGACGTTTGTCACACAGTACTCCTCGGACTACAAAGAAATCTGCAAAATCATACGTAGACACATGCCTATGCTTCAAGCAGACGAAGGCTTAACAACAACTTTAGAAAAAGGGTGTAAATTTTCCTATAGGAGAGGTGTGACTATAGGTAATCAGATCTCGCCCAGTGTATTGCCCACAAAACCATCCAGTTCCAACTCCTGGTTGAATTCTAAGGGGATGTATAAATGTGGGTATAGTGCTTGTATTCCATGCAGCTTTATACACAAGGGAAATTATTTTTCATCTGCTGTCACCAATAAAACATATAAAGTTAATGGATGTGTAAATTGCAGATCCAGAAATGTAGTATATCTGATTTGGTGCACATGCACAAATAAGCAATATGTGGGTTGTACCACAAGAGAGGTTAGAGAACGCATTAGGCAACATTTGTCAGATATAAAACGGTCAGATCCATGCTCAGACATGGCTAAACACTTTATTCAAAGGCACAATAGTAGTAATACTACTTTCAAATGGAAAGTCATTGAGCAAGTTAAAGTAGCCTCCAGAGGTGGCGATACTAATAAGGCTCTGTTAAAACAAGAGGCTTTTTGGATCTTTACATTGGAAACACGCATTCCAAAAGGTTATAACTCTGTACATGATGTTATAAACTTTTGGGAATAATCCTTATGTATTCCTTTTTTCAACACTTTTGCCATCTTAATCACACATTATAAATTAGTTATTCATTTATTCTTAGGTCTTCTTAAGATATATATATAATATACATATAATAACCAGAGTTAGGATATATCAATGGGACACTGTATGCATTTATGTACTTGTGCACAGGAGCGTTGTAGTACTCCATTGTTTGAGACCACGCTCTCTAACTACACAGCACATGTTTGTACATACATGCATATATATGTATATATGTGTGTGTATATATATATATACATAATCTTTATATCCAATTATGGATGGCCGATGCTCCCCCTTTGTTTATGGGGGGGGGGTTTGTTTGTTTTTCTACTATATGTATACTCATACATATATATATTTTTATTATGTTTTACATCTTAGTAATTGTTATTTCTTATTTAAATTAGAACTAATAAAAAGTTAATAATCTGTCTATATTCCAGTTAACTATTACTATTATGTTAGCATAAAAACAACTTGCTTATTAATCTGTTTAAATATAAGATGGATATTACGATTTGGCCCCTGTTCCTTTACTAATTAATAGGCCAATATTCCTGAACTATGTATATGTTCCACTATATTCCTTTTTCTCCCATTTTTTGTTTTGTTTTCTGGTTATTATTATTTTCCTATGTATATTCTGCCGTTTGCATTTAACTCATTTTGGTTTCTCTTTCTTCATTTTATGAAGTTATATATTTCAATTATACTAATAATTGTGTACTAAAGGTATAGAGAACTTTGCAAACAGGTATTCTAACTAATTGAACTTATATTGTCTATGTGCCAGAAATAAGTTATACTGTACCTAAGATGAATTAATTAATGTATCAATTTGTTTCTGTTTGTATCCTCTGCATTCATGTGTGTAATCACAATTGTTACTGATTGATTACCATTTTTCAAGCAACCAATAGGGTTCAAGTACTGCTTTTAAATGTTGGCGGTTTTCTACATAGAATCACTGTCTAAGATTAAGGCCATTGGCCGAAACATGTCAGACTTTTCTATTGAATCCTGTTAAAACTTTTTAGAATTGACCATTAAAAATTGGAACTTTTATTTTTAGACGGCTACTCGCTCCTTTATTTTTATATATATATATATACACAAAATAGAATATTGCCGCACATCCTCTTTTATATTATCAAAACATTTTAAATATTGCAAAAAATCACCTAAGCTCATATTTTAAAATCGGGATCTTAGTCACACAATAAGGCCATATTTTTCTTAAGCCAGTCACCAACTTACAAGGTGTCCCAATGTTGACTGGTCCTAACACTGCAATGTGATGCCTTTCTGGGCTATAACATTTCTGCTTTAACTATGAATCTAAGAATCAGCCTCTCTGGCTTTATACACACTTCCAAAGTACTATAATGAGAGCACCTGTATAAAGCCAGAGAGGCTCATTCTTAGTTTTTGTAAGGTGTGCAGAAACATTGTATTTGTATTTATATATATAAAGATATATATAGGAATAGCTAAATACTTAGAACATATTCCCTTATGTGAAGAACATTAGAATGTGAAATATTTACAGTAAATACATAGTTAAACCATCACTTTATTAAATATGGATATTGCATATATATGATTTTACAGGTTTTCAGCTACTTGACTGCAAAGGACTCCAATGCCCTTATATATATATGTATCTGTATATATATATGTATCTACAGTATCTCACAAAAGTGAGTACACCCCTCACATTTTTGTAAATATTTTATTTTATCTTTTTATGTGACAACACTGAAGAAATGACACTTTGCTACAATGTAAAGTAGTGAGTGTACAGCCTGTATAACAGTGTAAATTTGCTATCCCCTCAAAATAACTCAACACACTAGTGTTAGTGGGCAAAGGCTCATCAGTTAAAATATACCTTATTCTACACTATCCCATCCCCCCTATAATTGTCTGTATAACTTTGGATATAGGGAGATACAATACCACATTATATCCTTGAACTAACACTAACAACTGTTTAAATGTTAAATCTAAAGGTGTGTAGATAACTAATCACCCTCATTTTGTGACCTACCAAGAAACTAAAGTCTACTCTATAGTTTACATGATCTTTCGGAAATATCAATACCTTGTCTGTATAACTTTCGATATTAGGAGATACAGTACCATGTTGTATCCTTGAAACCACTAGCAACTGTTTATATGTTAGATCTGAATGCTTACAGATAACTATTCACCCTCATTGTGTGACCTACCAAGAGACTATAGTCTACTCTTAGGGCATATGGTCTCTCTGCAATTTCAATACTGTTGGCTCCATAATTGTCAATATGTTTGTTCATTTTTGAAAATGGGCGCATAAGTGTTCCTTTTACTTATATCCCATCATACTCCCCTCTCCAGTTTTGTTTCAAGAGCAGCGGATATACTTTCCTCAGGGGAAATTATTTATCACTATGGGGCCCATTTATCAAGCTCTATATGGAGCTTGAAGGACCGTGTTTCTGGTTGAGCCTTCAGACTCGCCAGAAACACCAGTTATGAAGCAACGGTCTAAAGACCACTGCTCCAAAACCTGTCCGCCTGCTCTGAATAGGCAGACAGAGATTGCATGAAATCAACCCGATCATATACGATCAGGTTGATTGACACTCCCTGCTAGCCACTGATTGACCGCAAATCTGTAGGGGGCGGCGTTGCACCAGCAGTTCACAAGAGCTGCTGGTGCAATACTGAATGCGGAGAGCCTATTGCTCTCCGCATTCTGCAATATTCAATTCCTTGGATATCTTTTTATATCCCTTTCCTGTTTTATATAGTTCAACTACCTTTTCCCGTAGATCCTTTGACAATTATTTTGCTTTCCCCATGACTCAAAATCCAGAATCGTCAGTGCAGCACTGGATGAAAGATGCAAGGGTCTTTCAGGAGTCCAGAACCTCATTGACCTTTAATACACACACACTAATTAGAAGCAAACAGATCACAAGTGAGGATGGTTACCTTTAATAGCCATTCAAACCCCTTTGTGTCAACTTGTGTGCATGTTATCAGGCCAAAATCACCAGGGTATGTAAACTTTTGATCAGGGTCATTTGGGTAGTTTCTGTTGTCATTATGATTTAAAAAGAGTAAACCCAGTTGAGTGATAATAAATGGCTTCAGCCAAATACTAACCATGAGTGAAAGAAAAGTTTTTGTGTTATCATTCACATTCTCTGAAAAATGGCCAAGAAATCATCAATTCTGCCAGGGTATGTAAACTTATGAGCACAACTGTATATTGAGATGCTTCTAATTATTGTACACTTGGAAATGTATGATGTTTTTCTTTTCTATTTGTACGTGTTATATAAACCTCAATAAAAATGATTACAAAAAAAAAAAAATTGAAATGCATTTGTGAACATATCAATGTTGACCTTTCTATCCCTTTAAATAGCTATAGAGTGCTATGTAATATATTTCATGACATCACATACATTTTGTATATATGTTGTTTCTTGTCTGAGTTATATAAAAGCTACAGTGTTATGCATATACAGTGTATTTGACTAGTTAATGATTGTACCTACTTGCCATAAGGCATACTAATTATGCTAGTCATTTCCTTGAGCTATTGTCATTTATTATGTACTTTTGTGCTAGTGTTCTGTTCTTTAACCTTTTTTTTTGTGACAATTGTTACTAAATAGATGAGACAATGTGCAGTGTGGGGTTTTGAATTAGTGGGTTGTGTATCAGAGTGTCAGTTGCAAAGGCATATGCTGCTCACTAGGGGGCAGTGTTTGGACATATTGTTAATAATGATGATCTATTAGAATCTCACAGAGCTGTGCAGCTGATCCGATGGCTGCCGAGTTTGCTTATTGATCCTGTCAGACTTAGAGCTTTAGGAGATAATCTAGAAAGGTAAAGATTGAGAGTTTTTCTTTTGTGAAACTACAAACACTGTGCATAACAAAATGCACATCTTAAATGTATTCACTCTTGCTAATTACAACTCATTGTTTACTAATTATCTGATGTGCATCCTTATGTAAGAATAGAGCATTAGGTTTGTCAATGGGTATCCTCTGGAGGGGGCTAGGGCTTGGGCACCTCAGTCACTGTTTTATGGAAAGCAATGAGTTATACTGTACATGCTGCAGGGAAGTACATGCCTATTGCTGCTGGATGCAAAGTCTATGTTCCTCCCTGCACACACCCTGCAGCTTGTGTAACTTATAGTTGTCAATGGAATCCCAACTAGGATTGCCAGGTGTCCAGTAGTAAACCAGACAGTCCAGTATTTTACTAGGCTGTAGAGTAAAATCTTCACAAAAATACTGGACATTTAAATGTCCTTTTTTTTTTTTTTTTTTTTTTTTTTAATCCCTGAGTGCTAGTTAAATGTAAAAAGCATCCTATGGTTCAACACATTACAAATATGGAGCAAAAAGAAAGTAAGGGCATCCAGAGGTACAATTATTGATTTATATGTTAATGGCAGCCCAGGGCTAAAATGGCTGCTTATTTGTGTAAATAAGGTAGATCTTTGGTGAGGTTATAGTGTGTGAACCCACTAATCATTGTGCCCAGTCACCTTCAGATTGTACAACCTTTTTGTGGAGGACAGCTAGCAACCCTAACATGGCAAAGGTGGCAACCCTAATGGTGGTAATTTGATATTGTCACCATGGAGTTTGAGTTATTGCTTCTGATAATAAAAGGCCTCAGCGGTGAAAAACTATTTTTATAGATTGTGCTAGAAAAACGTATTTTCTCTTGATTGGTTCTAGATTTTGGCATTGAAAATGAAATGCAAACAATAACCAATAAAATGGTTATTTCACAGATTTAGATTAAATTAGAAGTGTTTTGATGTATTCGTTTGTACAGTGTGTAATGATATTAATTAAAGCGAAATGTGCGCAATTAACCTGTTGTTTTCTAAGACAATAACAATAAGTGTTTAGGCATTTGAACACGGGCATGATGGTTATAGTGGGCATGTGTGTTTACTAGGTTATCTATATTAAATAATACCATACAAGAGCTTTTTGTACAATTTTAAACCTTGATTGATTGAGCATGAAGCGTTTCTATGATTAACGTAATTTATTTCTAGAATCAAGATGACTTGTTTAGGAAATTAATGTCTTGCAGTAGAGAGTGGCCACAACTTTTCTACTCAACAATAGTGTAATTTTAAATTTGTTGCTCTTTGAAGTGAAATCTTGTAAAATTTAATTATTAAAAAAAAATAATCCACTTTAATCTCAACAAAATGTATATTCTCACTGTATAGAACTGGGTTTTACTGTGCTCAATAACGGCATTAAAAAAAGAAAAAAAGAAAATGTCCCCCAAAATACCACTACTCTATGGGGTTGCCTGCTGTCCACAGCAAAATTAATCAGCAATGGTAAGTGGATGTCACACAATGCTCCCTCCCAAAAAGTCCCCACTCTTGACTCAACCAGGTATATTTTTGACAACTGAGCAGTCATTTTACCCCATGGCTGTCAGTAATATACAAATCAATAATTGTATCACTGCAGCTGCTACACCATACACAAGCAGTAGTGATTTGGCCCCCTTGACTGTCACTTGTTTCTTTCTGCTCAATATTTGTAATGTATTGAGGCATAAGAAGCCTTTTACATTTATCTGAAACCCATGGATGTTAAAAAACAAATGCAAATTTATGTGGCTAGTCCTTTTGTGAAAAATGTACTGGGCAGCCTGCTAAAGCACTGCACTGTCCAGTTGAATACTGGATACCTGCAACCCTATTCTCTGTTCATCCTATTATCACAGTTAAAATTAAACAGATTTACAAATCTTCTTTAAATAATGTCTTCTTTATTTATGGGACATATACCAATATCATTATAGCAATGTTTCTGACCCAGTCACTTTTAAACAGTGTTATATCACAAATCAATGTAAAGTTCATCACATTCAATGCATTAACTCTTTCTTTCCCCATTTAATATATGTTGCATTCTTCTTGCTTATTGACCCCTATAGATACCTCAAGGTTACAATAATCTGAGGTCAACATTTATTACTGTGGAACCAGGTCTGGATTAGTGCAATAACAGATTTAGTAGTATTAACACTGATTAATATGAGGCACACCAGTGTTAGAGAGGCTGGGGTTAGATTCTTAGATTCTATGCTAACTAATAGCAGTCACGGCATGACACAGCCAATAAAAGAGAGCCCCTATGAAACATATGATGTCACTAGATAATAATATGATGAGTAAAGAGATTCCAAGATGGTGTCTTTAAGTCATTTAAAATATTTGTGGTAGGCTTTTCACAAATAATATTATAAAGACTATAAGACATTATCTTGGATTCTTACCATTTTGTATTACCTGATATTAATTTTTAATATTTTACAAGAATAATGAATGGCTATAGAAATCATCAATCTATATTATAATGATTGTGCATTCCACTTATCTGTGTACCCTTATATGTTTTAATTAACAGTTGTCAAATTTATGTTATGATGATATCGTCGGTGCAGTTCAGTATACTGGGGTGGACAGAGTAATACTCACAAGCGAGGAGGCACTATGGTGTGCCTAGAATTGCAGACCGAGACCTCACAGTCACCTGGTAGACCACACAAGGCAGCAGCAGTTCCCAGCCGAGCACGTAATTAGTGCAACCAATCAGGATCCGATCTGGATACACACCTTCCTCTCTATACTCCAATCATCAGGATGATTGCGAGGGGGTGTGCAATGGTGGTGAGCGACAAGACAAACTAAAATCGCTCACAAAAAAAGATATAATGTTTGTGGAAAGAGGGGAGACCAGCTCCAGCAGGATACAGATAAAACAAGTTTATTAAAATATTTAAAAACCAGCAACGCATTTCTCGGCTACACAGAGCCGTTTCATCAGGCTGTAAACTGATTACAGCCTGATGAGAGCAGGATTTGTGGATGATCCCCCGCGACAGAGCATCGGCAACATACTCCTCCATAGCACAATTCTCTGCAACAGACAGAGGGTACACCCGGCCCCGAGGAGGAATGGCTCCAGGTTGCAGGTCTATGGCACAATCGTAAGACCGGTGAGGAGGCAACATACCGGCATGCACCTTGTCAAAGACATCTAGGAACTCTCGGTACTCCTCTGGCAATTGAGAAACCGAAGAAGTGCACAAGACTTTAACTGGTTTCCGAAGACAAGTGGAAATACATTGTGGGGACCACGACAAAATTTCGGACCTGCACCAGTCGAGACTGGGATTGTGCTTTTGGAGCCAGGGATAACCCAGAACAACCGGAAAATGCGGAGAGTTTATCACCTGGAACTGGAGGGTTTCAAAATGGAGAGCCCCAACAGCCATGGACAACGGAGCAGTTTCGTGAGTAATGAGTGCGGGCTGAAGTGTCCTGCCATCAATGGCCTCAATAGCAAGCGGAATGGACTGAGGCAAAACAGGAATGGAGTGCTTTGATACAAAAGCACTGTCAATGAAATAGCCCGCAGCACCGGAGTCAACAAGAGCCTGGGTGACTATGGAGGAGTCCACCCAGGAAAGGACAACCGTGACCAAAGGTTTCTCCTTAAGCGGTTCCGGGGACGAGGATAAACCACCCAAGGTCTGCCCCCTACAGGACCTTAGGTGTGAGCGTTTCCCGGCCGTGTAGGACAAGACTTCAAAAGGTGGCCCTGTAACCCACAATAGAGGCAGAGCCCCTCCCTCCTCCTAAAGGCCCTCTCCGCCATGGAGAGACGCGTGAATCCCAGCTGCATCGGCTCAGCAGTACCTGGTGACTCAGGACCAGGAGGCATGGCATTAGGATAAAAAAGACACCAATGCCTCGAGATCCTCTGGTAAATCTCTGGCAGCAACTTCATCTTTAATCGCATCAGAGAGCCCATGAAAGAAGACAGCAACAAGGGCTTCATTGTTCCAACCTACCTCTGCGGCAAGCATATGGAACTCAATAGCATACTGAGCAACAGATCTTGTACCTTGCTGAATGGACATGAGTCGTTTAGCAGCAGAGGAGGAGCGAGCCCGAACATCAAATACCCTTCGAAAGGAGGCCACAAATTCAGGGTAATTTGAAATCACAGGTTTATTAGTCTCCCACAAGGGATTAGCCCAGGCAAGAGCTGTGTCAGAGAGTAACGAGATGAGAAATCCCACCTTAGCTCTGTCAGAGGGAAACACCTGAGGTAACATCTCAAAGTAAATGCCCACCTGGTTCAAAAACCCTCTGCACTGAATAGGATCGCCTCCATATCGCTGAGGTAGAGGTGCAGAACCGGACATGCTCCTGGTAGGTATAGGTGCAGCAGCGGAAACAGGAGCAGCCATAACTTGCGGGACACTTTGGTCCAAATGTGCAGTGCGAGTCAGCAGGGTTTGCAGGACTAGTGCAACTTGATCCAAGCGGTGATCCTGTTCATCCATCCTGGAAATGATGACAGGTAAAGGTGGATTATTAGCACCATCAGGATTCATGGCCTTTGCCTAATGTCAGGGTGCCAGGAATCAGACTGAGACGAGAAGTGCAAAAATAATCACACCTTTATTAATAGCAAAAAATAATAAAAAGTCCACAAGTCAAATAACAAGCCAGGAATCAAAACTAGAGCTGGTAGTCAGACGAGCCGAGTCAGGAGCCAAAGCGAATAGTCAGACGAGCCGGAATCAGGAACAAGGAAAACAGCAGAGTCAGGAACAAGCCAGGGATCAGGAACCAGGAAGGACATCAGGCAGCCAGGTAATACACAAGGAACTCTCACAAACAGGTCTGAGACAACGCAAAGGCAAAGCATACTGAACAGAGGCCCTTTAAATAATAAGTGATGACATCACAATTCTGAGACTGCATCCTGTCTCACATGGATGATGCACACCAGTCTGGCCATAAAAGGAAGTGCAGGAATTGAGCAGCATCCCCCACAATGCACCATAGTCAGGAAGAGAGGCAAGTAAAATGGCTGCGAGCAGCACATGGCAAACACAACAGGGAAAAAACCCTGACACCCTAACATAAAAACCAACATCCCTAATCTACTGCCCCTAACATCGCCGCAACCTACATAATGTTATTAACCCCTAATCTGCTGCCCCTAACATCGCCGCCACCTAAATAAAACTATTAACCCCTAATCTGCCACTCGCGATATTGTCGCCACCTACATTACAGTTATTAACCCCTAATCTGCTGCCCCAATGCCGCCACCACTATACTAAAGTTATTAACCCCTAAACCTCTGGCCTCCCACATCAATAACACTAAATAAATATATTAACCCCTAAACCTAACCCTAACGTAACCCTAACCCTAAGCATAACCCTAACGTAACCCTTAACCTAAGTCTAACCCTAACACCCCCTAATTTAAATATAATTAAAATAAATCTAATTTAAATTTACAATTATTACCTATATAATTCCTATTTAAAACTAAATACTTACCTATAAAATAAAACCTAAGCTAGCTACAAAATAACGAATGTAGCTAGCTTAGGTTTTATTTTTATTTCACAGCTAAGTTTGTATTTATTTTAACTAGGTAGACTAGTTAGTAAACTATTTAATAACTACCTAGTTAAAATAAATACAAAGTTACCTGTAAAATAAAATCTAACCTGCCTTACACTAAAACCTAACATTACAATAAAATACATTAAATTAATAAAATACAATTATCTAAATTACAAAAAAAATAAACACTAAATTACAAAAAATAAAAAACGAAATTATCAAAAATAAAAACAAATTACTCCTCATCTAATAGCCCTATCAAAATAAAAAGCCCACCCAAAATAAAAAAAAAACCCTATCCTACACTAAACTGCCAATGGCCCTTAAAAGAGCCTTTTGCGGGGCATTGCCCCAAAGAAATCAGCTCTTTTACCTGTTAAAAAAAATACAAACACCCTCCAACAGTAAAACCAACCACCCACCCAACCAAACCCCCCAAATAAAAACCCTAAATAAACCGAAGCTAACCATTGCCCTGAAAAGGGCATTTGGATGGGCATTGCCCTTAAAAGGGCATTTAGCTCTTTTACATTGCCCAAACCCTAAGCTAAAAATAAAACCCACTAACACTAACCCCCGACGATCCAGTTTTCGAAAACCGGAAATCCATCCTCATCCAGGCGTCAGAAGTCTTCATCCAAGCGGGCAGAAGTCCTCATCCAGACGGCATCTTCTATCTTTATCCACTGTAAGTGAATCGTCGAGGTTAGTGTTAGGTTTTTTTAAGGGTTTATTGGGTGGGTTTTATTTTTAGCTTAGGGTTTGGGCAATGTAAAAGAGCTAAATGCCCTTTTAAGGGCAATGCCCATCCAAATGCCCTTTTTAGGGCAATGGTTAGCTTAGGTTTATTTAGATAAAATTTTATTTGGGTGGTTTGGTTGTGTGGGTGGTGGATTTTACTGTTGGGGGGTGTTTGTATTTTTTTTAACAGGTAAAAGAGCTGATTTCTTTGGGACAATGCCCCGCAAAAGGCCATTTTAAGGGCTATTGGCAGTTTAGTGTAGGCTAGGGGTTTTGTTTTATTTTGGATGGGATTTTTTATTTTGATAGGGCTATTAGATTAGGAGTAATTTGTTTTTATTTTTGTAATTTTGTTTTTTATTTTGTGTAATTTAGTGTTTATTTTTTTTGTAATTTAGATAATTGTATTTTATTAATTTAATTTATTTTATTTTATTGTAAAATTAGGTTTTAGTGTAAGGCAGATTAGGTTTTATTTTACATGTATTTATTTTAACTAGGTAGTTAGTAAATAGTTACTAACTATTTACTAACTAGTCTACCTAGTTAAAATAAATACAAACTTAGCTGTGAAATAAAAATACAACCTAAGCTAGCTACAATATAACTACAGGTACACCCCGCTCATACAGCGGGTTAGGGACCGGAGCTTTGCTGTAAAGTGAAAACCGCCTTAAAGTGAAACAAGGCAGTTTTAGCTTTCTTTACACTTGCCAGTGTGTTTAAAAACTTGAAAACATGTTAGAACTAACATATATTAGGGGTGCAATAGTGCTACGTTTAGTTTAACACTTGCACAGCACAGTATGCAATTAGTATTCAATAGAAACTGTACCCGTAAAATAGTGACAATTACTGTAGTACAATTTGCCAGACTATAACACTGAGACACAGATTGCACTGTAATGCTGTAAAAAGGGTGAATTGCGCATAGCAAAATGGTGCCAGTCACTTTTCTCGCAATCTTACAAAGATTACAGCACTGTTTCAAAATTCTTGGATGTTGAACTTCAGCTCCACAAAGCGCTGTATTAGCAAAGCGCTGTAAAGTGAAGCGCTGTAAAGTGAGGTATACCTGTATTAGTTATTTTGTAGCTAGCTTAGGTTTTATTTTATAGGTAAGTATTTAGTTTTTAATTGGAATTATTTAGGTAATAATTGTTTTATTTAGATTTATTTTAATTATATTTAAGTTAGGGGTGTTAGGGTTAGGGCTAGATTTAGGCTTAGGGTTACGTTAGGGTTAGGGTTAGGTTTAGGGGTTAATAGTTTATTTTAGTATATTTCGTTGTGGGGGGCTTGCGGTTTAGTGGTTAATAGGTTTATTATAGTGGCGTGTGGGCGGATGGCAGATTAGGGGTTAATAATATTTCAATAGTGTTTGCGATGCGGGAAGGTGACGGTTTAGGGGTTAATAGGTTTATTATAGTGGCGACGATGTCAGGGAGCGATGGAATAGGGGTTAATACATTTTTTAAGTGGCAGCTAGGTCCGGAGCAGCAGATTAGGGATTAATATTTTTATTTTAGTATTTGCGATGCAGGAGGGCCTCAGTTTAGGGGTTAATAGGTAGTTTATGGGTGTTAGTGTACTTTGTGACAGTTTAGTTATGAGTTTTATGGTACAGCTTTGTAGCATAAAACTCATAACTACTGACTTTAGATGGCGGTACGAATCTTGTCATTTTAGGCTGTACCGCTCACTTTTTGGCCTCGCAGCAAAACTCGTAATACTGGCGCTATGGGAGTCCCATTGAAAAAGGACTTTTTTAAAAGTGCGGTACTGACGTTGCGTGATGGCCAAAAAGGTGTGCGGTACAGCTATACCTACATGTCTTGTAATAGCGGCGTTAGGGAAAAAGCATCGTTTTGAAGCATAACGATGCTTTTTCACTCATAACGCAAAACTCGCAATCTAGCTGTAAATTACTAAGCCCACTAACCTAACAACCCCTAAATTAACCGCAATTACCTAAAATTAAAAAATACTAAATTACAATTAAAATAAAAAAACCTAACATTACATAAATAAAAAAAATAAGTTTAAATGAATCTAAAATTACAAAAAATAAAATAGTCTAACATTACAGAAAATAATAAACCAAATTATCAAAAATAAAAAAATAAACCTAATTCCTATCGCATAGATTACGAGTTTTTGAGCGCTATAGGGAAATTAATAAACGCAACAAAAGTGGTGTTACTTAATCCCCTATAGCGCTGCTATTGCAAGTTTTAAAAAACCCGGCTTGTATGGGCGATATGGTGCTTTCAAGCTCCATACCGCACCAAAAACAAGTGCTGTTTTGACGTGCTCGTGCATGCTTCCCCCATAGACATCAAAGGAGAGAGCGGGTCTGAAAAAAGTCTAACACCTGCGATCGCGGAAAGAAAAGCTCCGTAACGCAGCCCCATTGATGTCTATGGGGAAAGAAAACTAACGTGTAAACCTAACACCCTAACATAAACCCTACGTCTAAATACCCCCAATCTGCCCCCCACCGCCATCGCTGACGCCTGTCTACAGTTATTAACCCCTAATCTGCCGCACCCCAACATCGCCGCCACTATATTAAAGTTATTAACCCCTATTCTGCTGCTCCCCGACATCGCTGAAACTAATTAAAGTTATTAACCCCTAAACCTCTGGCCTCCCACATCACTACCACTAAATAAACCTGTTAACCCCTAAACCGCCAGCCCCCCACAATGCAACAACCTAAATTAAACTATTAACCCCTACACCTACCCCTAAACCAAACCCTAAACCTAACCCTAAACCTAATCCTAACCTAACCCTAACCCTAACACCCCCTAACTTTAACATAATTAAAATAGATCTAAATTAAACTTACAATTATTAACTAAATCATTCCTATTTAAAACTAAATACATACTAACCTGTGAAATAAAACCTAAGCTAACTACAATATAACTAATAGTTATAATGTAGCTAGCTTAGGTTTTATTTTTATTTCACAGGTAAGTTTGTATTTATTTTAACTAGGTAGACTAGTTAGTAAATAGTTATGAACTATTTAATAACTACCTAGTTAAAATAAATACAAACTTACCTGTGAAATAAAACCTAAGCTACCTTACACTAAAATCTTACAAAAAATAAAAAACACTAAACTCACAAAAAATAAAAAAACCTACTATTAGAAAAAAAAAAGAAATTAAACAAAAAAAATTATTCCTATTCTAATGCCCTTTAAAAATAAAAAAACACCCCAAAATAAAAAAGCCTAATCTAGAATAAACTGCCAAGGGCCCTTAAAGGGCCTTTTGGGGGCCCTTAAAAGGGCCTTTTGTAGGGCATTGCCCTAAGTTAAACTGCTCTTTGGCTACAAAAAATCCCCAAACACCCCCTAACAGTATACAAACCCCCACCCCCAAACTACCAAGGGCCCTTAAAAGGGCCTTTTGGGGGTCCTTAAAAGGGCCTTTTGTAGGGCATTGCCCTAAGTTAAACAGCCCTTTTGCTAAAAAAAACAAAAAACACCCCCTAAAAAAATACATTACACAAAATAACAAATTATCCAAAATAATAAAAAATATTCCTATTCTAATACCCATTAAAAAATAACACCCCAAAATAAAAACCTAATCTAGAATAAAATACCAATGGCCATTAAAAGGGCCTTTTGTAGGGCATTGCCCTAAATATATCAGCTCTTTTCGTGAAATAAAAATACAAATACACACTTATACAGTTTTTGAAGTCCCGCTTGAACGATCTTCAGCCAGGCGGCGAGAAGTCTTCATCCAGGCGGCCTCAGGATGGACCCACTTTGCGCTGCCAGGATCAAAATAGAAGATGCCGCGTAGAGATGAAGATTGAAGAGGCTGCCTGGATGAAGACTTCTCGCCGCTTGGATGAGGACTTCGCCGCCGGGATGAAGATTGAAGAGGCCGCCGGGATGAAGACTTCTCGCCGCATGGATGAAGATCGTTCAAGAGGGACTTCAAAAACTGTAAGAGGATCTTCAGGAGTTAGTGTTAGGGTTTTTAAGGGTTTTTGGGGTGTTTTTTTTTTAGTTTAGGCATGTAAAAGAGCTAAATGCCCTTTTAAGGGCAATTCCCATCCAAATGCCCTTTTCAGGGCAATGGGTAGCTTAGGTTTTTGTTAGAGTTAGGTTTTTTATTTTGGGGGGTTGGTTAGGTGGTAGGTTTTACTGTTCGGGGGGTCTTTGTAATTTTTTACAGGTAAAAGAGCTGTTTAACTTAGGGCAATGCCCTACAAAAGGCCCTTTTATTTGGAGGCTGGGGGGGTTATTTTGGGTGGGCTTTTTCATTTTGATAGGGCTATTAGATTAGGTGTAATTCTTTTTTATTTTTGATAATTTCATTTGTTATTTTCTGTACTATAGTGTTTGTTATTTTTTGTAATTAGATACTTTGTAATTTTTAGAGTAGTGTTAGGATTTCTTTAATGTGTAGTTTAGTTTAATTTAATTGGTAGTTAGTTTAATTTTAGTTTAATAATTATATTAGCAGACATCTCAACCTGCAAAAACTCATTTCAGGGAGGTTCCCGCGCCCCTCACTATACTACCTCACTGCATGCCAACCTCACTATAGTACCTCACTGTACTACCTCTGTATAGTACCTCACTGTACCACCTCTATACAGTATAGTACCTCACTGTACCACCTCTGTATAGTACCTCACTGTACCACCTCACTATAGTACCTCACTGTACCACCTCACTATTGTACCCCTAGCCCCCCCCCCAACCCCAATTCAGAATTCCTCAGAGCTGATTATGAAATAGTTGAAAATGTTATCACATTATAGAGTATGGGAGTCTGCACAATATAGAGGTATGAAAGTCTGCACAATAGAGAGGTATTGGGAGTTTGCACAATAGAGAGGTATTGGAATCTGCACAATATAGAGGTATGGGAGTATGCACAATATAGAGGTATGGGAGCCTGCACAATATAGAGGTATGGGAGTATGCACAATATAGAGGTATTGGGAGTCTGCACAATATAGAGGTATGGGAGTCTGCACAATATAGAGGTATGGGAGTCTGTACATCTCACCTATATATATCAGGTCTGCTGCTGTCTCGCACTGCACTAGAGTAGAGTAGAGCAGTGTTTTTCAACCAGTGTGCCGTGACACACTAGTGTGCCGTGAGAGATCCTCAGGTGTGCCACGGCAGACTGACAACAGTGTGACATATTTTTTAAACTTTGTTTGTTTTTTACTCCCAGTGCAGGGGTAGTTTGTAGGAGGCATGGCATAACAGCACAATTACATACAGTATGTGTGTGTTTGTGTGTATGTGTATATATATATGCTGTATTAGGCTACAATGTGTGATTTTTTAAAAATTTTGGGATGGTGGTGTGCCACAGGATTTTTTAATGTAAAAAAGTGTGCCACGGCATAAAAAAGGTTAAAAATCACTGGAGTAGAGATCAGGAAGGGGGGAAAAGTCTAGAGGGGTTGCAGTAACTATTTACATTGAGCTATAACGGAACAGTGACACCTAGAGGTAGAAATGAAAAATGCAGGCACACATTTGATTTTCTCTGGCACCGCTATTCCTGGGAGATGGTGTTTCATTTTCAGGTGTCAGGGAGCAGCTTTTTCAATGCGGGAGACTCCTGGACCTTCCGGGAGAGTTGGGTATTAGTTTAATTGTTAGTTTAAACTTAGTTTCTTTAATTTGACAGGTAAGTTTTAATTTAAGCGAGGGAAATTGTAATTTGAATCTAAAGTTAGGGGGGCATTAGGTTTAGGGGTTACTAGTTTAGTTTATTGCGATGTGGGGGGCTTTCGGTTTAGGGGTTAATATTTTAGTTTAGTATATTTCGTTGTGGAGGCTTGTGGTTTAGAGGTTAATAGGTTTATTATAGTGGTGGCGGTGTAGGGCTTAATAACTTTAGTATAGTGGGGGCGATGTGGGCGGATGGCAGATTAGGGGCTAATAATAATTAAATAGTGCTTGCGATGCGGGAGGGCGGAGGTTTAGGGGTTAATACGTTTATTATAGTGGTGACAATGTCAGGGAATGGCGGAATAGGGGTTAATATTTTTTTAGAGTGGCGGCGATATCGGGAGCGGCAGATTAGGGGTTAATACATTTATTATAGTGTTTGTGATGCATGAAGGCCTCCGTTTAGGGGTTAATAGGTAGTTTATAGGTGCAAGTGTTCTTTTTAACACTTTAGTTATGAGTTTTAGGTTACAGCTTTGTCGTGTAAAACTCATAACTACTGACTTTAGATGGCGGTACAGATATTGTACTTTTAGAGTGTAACGCTCGCTTTATAGCCTCACCTCAAAACTTGTAATACCAGCGCTATGGGAATACCATTAAAAAAACGTAATTTTTACGAGTGCGGTACTGACGTTGCGTTACAGGTTAAAAGGCTTGCGGTACACCTATACCGACAAGACTTATAATGGCTGTGGTGCTGTTTTAAGGCTGAGAATACCATATTTTCAGCGTTAAGAGCCGTAACGCACAACTCGTAATCTAGCTGAGTGAAAATAAAAAAGCCCCCAAAAATAAAAAATTGCCCTAAGTAAAACAGCTCTTTTACATTTAAAAAAAACTAAGTCCCCCCTAACAGTAAACCCCCCCACCCACCAAACCCCCCAAAATAAAATAAAAAAATCTACCACTAAAAAAACCTAAACTACCCATTGCCCCTAAAGGGGCATTTGTATGGGCATTGCTCTTAAAAGGGCATTCAGCTCTTTTACAGTGTCCATTAAAAGCCCTAATTAAAAAAAAATCTTGTCTATCCCCCAAATAGGTACTCACCGTTCCTGAAGTCCGGTGGAGAAGGTCTTCTTCCATGCGTTGGTGAAGTCTTCTTGGAGGCAGCGACATCTTCTTCCAGCTCAGCGACCTCTTCCATCTTCATCCAAGACAAAGCCGGCGCGGAGCGGGGGTGACCGCTGAACTGGACCAGCGACCGCGGAGCCATGGAGCATGGAGATCCTCTTCGTAAAATCACCACCGCTCACTGAGGATTGAATTCAAGGTACCCGTTTAAATATGGGGTACCTTGCATTTCTATTGGCTGAAATTTTTAAATCAGCCAATAGGATGAGAGCTATTGAAACCTTATTGGCTGATTTGTTATTTGCATTGTGGGGGGTTGGCGATTTAGGAGTTAATAGATTTATTAGGTTAATTATGTTGTGGGGGGGTTGACGGTTTAGGGGTTAATAGATTTATTAGGTTAATTGCATTGTGTGGGGTTACCGGTTTAGAGGTTAATAGATTTATTAGGTTTATTGCATTGTGGGGGTTTGGCGGATTAGGGATTAATAAATTTAAGAGCCTGTTGCAGGTTCAAAACGTTGTTCCTGTAAACCTTTGGACCCAACTAATGAAAATAAAGGTCTTTTAAACAAAGATTTTTTCTGGTGGCTAGAGTGCTTTGGTTGTATGACCGTTCGTTAATATGTTTATAAAATACTTTGCGATGTGGGGGTTGGCGGATTAGGGGTTAATTGGTAGATTGCGATGTGGGGGTTTTGCGGATTAGTGGTTAACAGCTTAATTAGTTACTTTGCAATGTGGGGGTATTGTGGATTAGGGGTTAGTACCTTAATTAAGTAGATTGTGATATGGGTGAAGAGCGGATTAGGGGTTAATAGTTTAATAAGGCATATTGCGATGTAGGGATTGGCAGATTAGGAGTTAATATACTTTATCAGTTATTGCGGTAGGGGATTGCGGTTGACAGGTAGATTGATACTGCGCATGCATTAGGTGTTTGTTAATACTTTCAGGGAGTTACGGGTGCTCACATTTTCAGCGTAAGGTTTGCTACGTCTGCCTATGTGTGGCAAGGTGAAAATAGAGTAAAATTTCTAAATTTTGCGCTGAATATGTGATACCCATTTGCAACGCGGTTCTTTGTTAGCTTATGGGAGTAAAAACTGAGGGTGACGGGTCAAATATATGCGCCGCATTTATATGCGGCGCCGTATATGTGATAGCAATATCCGACTAAAAATCGGCGTTGCCAGCTTTTGCAGGTGACGCTGCATATGTAATCGCACCCAATGTGTAAGCTTTTTTAATACAGTCACTGTGACAGCCATCTTAGAAACATGCCATTATTTTTGTGAAGGCAAATTTATACACTTTCCCTACTGTGAGCCCTGTTTAGTAGGAGGCACAAAGGCCTGGCATGGTGCATGTGGAGCACGGGTCCCAACAAGCCCCCTGTAGCAAAACCCATTCTGATTGCATATACACACATACATATACATATGTCTATACCATCAATCATCAGAATAGAAAAAGCATCAGTACAGGAGGTAGTCGGGCTAAATTTGTATTTAACATAATTGTTTAACTTTAGTTAAAGACCAAAATGTTATTTTCATTGCAATGGTTTAAACACAGTGCACTTTAAAATCTTGTCTACTGTCCCTTTAAACAAATTATGGGAAATTCAGTTTAATGTTTATAGCACTTAAGTTATTTTTTTCCTTTTAAATAGATATATAGATCAAGTGTGAAGCTGTTCAGCTACTGGGAACAGACAGTTTGAAGCTTAGCTGAATGCACCCATGTACGGGCATACTGCTTATTCTTGCACCTAGGGCTGTACTTTATTCTGATCCCTCCTAGTACTACAATATTGCTATAGCAACATTTAAGCAAACGCTTTACCAGCCAGCAGCTCGGCTCACCCTCCGCCCTTGTGTTGCTGCTAACGGAAGAGCCATAGTGAGAAAGATCCATAGTGCGGCAGCCTAGAGTGTTTCTAGTCAGACTCCTACTCAACAAAGGACTTCAGTGCTTTACATTATCTTTAGATATTTTTTATAACATTCTATAGCTTCTTTTGCAAATTGTATTTATAATTTATACCAAAGTTTATCCTTTTAAAATGTATTTCAAACCTCATTATCCAATAAATAAGATATACAATGTCCCTGTTATGTGTATTTAATGTATTTTAAGAAGAAAAAAAAATGTATGGTCTTGGCTATATAACACAAATACCCTGACACACTCCTTTAGATTTTAACATCTTAAAGGGACACTGAACCCAATTTTTTCTTTTGTGATTCAGATAGAGCATGCAATTTTAAGCAACTTTCTAATTTACTCCTATTATAATTTTTTCTTCATTCTCTTGCTATCTCTATTTGAAAAAGAAGGTATCTAAGCTTTTTTTGGTTTAGAACTCTGGACAGAATTTTTTTTATTGGTGGATGAATGTATCCACCAATCAGCAAGGACAACCCAGGTTGTTCACCGAAAATGGGCCGGCATCTAAGCTTACATTCTTGCATTTCAAATAAAGATACCAAGAGAATTAAGAAAATTTGATAAAAGGATTAAATTAGAAAGTTGCTTAAAATGTCATGCTCTATCTGAATCATGAAAGAAAAAATTTGGGTTCAGTGTCCCTTTAATGTTAAACATTTGACGTTTTTCATTGTATATTCTTTAATATCAGAGTGAACATATTGAAATGTTGTATTCAAATTGTCAAATATTACATTAGATATTAATATGATAACTTTAAATATTCAGATACTATTAAAGTGGAACATTTGTTTCCAAATCAGAAAATGATCTTCCCTCTTTAAAGGGACACTAACGCCTAGATTACGAGTCTTGTGTTAACAGGGGTGCAATGCTAACGAGCCTTTTTTTTAACGTTACCTTAAGAAAACGCTGGTATTACAGATTTTTTTCAACCCGGCGTTAGCCGCAAAAAGGTGAGCATAGAGCAAAATTTATCTCCACATCTCACCTCAATACCAGCGTTGCTTACGGTAGCGGTAAGCTGGCTAAACGTGCTCATGCACGATTTCCCCATAGGAAACAATGGGGCTGAGCCGGCTGAAAAAAAACCTAACACCTGCAAAAAAGCAGCGTTCAGCTTCTAACGCAGCCCCATTGATTCCTATGGAGAAAGGAATTTTATGTCTACACCTAACACCCTAACATGAACCCCGAGTCTAAACACCCCTAATCTTACACTTATTAACCCCTAATCTGCCGTCCCCGAGATCGTCGCCACCTGCATTATATTATTAACCCCTAATCTGCCGCTCCAGACACCGCCGACACCTATATTATCCCTATGAACCCCTAATCTGCTGCCCCCAACATCGCCGAACCCTACATTATATTTATTAACCCCTAATCTGCCCCCCCAACGTTGCCCCAACCTAACTACATTTATTAACCCCTAATCTGCCGCCGCCAACGTCGCCACCACTATAATAAAGTTATTAAACCCTAAATCTAAGTCTAACCCTAACCCTAACACCCCCTAACTTAAATATAATTTAAATAAATCTAAATAAAATAACTACAATTAAATAAATTATTCCTATTTAAAACTAAATACTTACCTATAAAATAAACCCATACGGCTAGATTTGGAGTTTTGTCGGTAACGACCCGAAAAACTAACGCCCGCGTTTTACTGGCCGCACCATAAAAATAACTCTGGTATCGAGAGTCCACATAAAGGCTGCATTAGGCTCCAAAAAAGGAGCGTAGAGCATTTTTAACGCAGCTTCAACTCTCGATACCAGAGTTGCTTACCGACGCGGCCAGCCTCAAAAACGTGCTCGTGCACGATTCTCCCATAGGAAACAATGGGGCTGTTTGAGCTGAAAAAAAACCTAACACCTGCAAAAAAGCCGCGTTCAGCTCCTAACGCAGCCCCATTGTTTGCTATGCGGTAACCCTTCCGACGTCTGCACACTCTAACATGTACCCCGAGTCTAAACACCCCTAACCTTACACTTATTAACCCCTAATCTGCCGCCCCCGCTATCGCTGACCCCTGCATATTATTTTTAACACCTAATCTGCCGCTCCGTAAACCGCCGCTACTTACATTATCCTTATGTACCCCTAATCTGCTGCCCCTAACACCGCCGACCCCTATATTATATTTATTAACCCCTAATCTGCCCCCCACAACGTCGCCTCCACCTGCCTTCACTTATTAACCCCTAATCTGCCGAGCGGACCGCACCGCTATTATAATAAAGTTATTAACCCCTAATCCGCCTCACTAACCCTATCATAAATAGTATTAACCCCTAATCTGCCCTCCCTAACATCGCCGACACCTAACTTCAAACATTAACCCCTAATCTGCCGACCGAATCTCGCCGCTATTCTAATAAATGTATTAACCCCTAAAGCTAAGTCTAACCCTAATACTAACACCCCCCTAAGTTAAATATAATTGAAATCTAACGAAATTAATTAACTCTTATTAAATAAATTATTCATATTTAAAGCTAAATACTTACCTGTAAAATAAATCCTAATATAGCTACAATATAAATTATAATTATATTATAGCTATTTTAGGATTTATATTTATTTTACAGGTAACTTTGTATTTATTTTAACCAGGTACAATAGCTATTAAATAGTTAAGAACTATTTAATAGCTAAAATAGTTAAAATAATTACAAATTTACCTGTAAAAGAAATCCTAACCTAAGTTACAAATAAACCTAACACTAGACCTAACACAAATTAATTAAATAAACTACCTACAATTACCTACAATTAACCTAACACTACACTATCAATAAATTAATTAAATACAATTGCTACAAATAAATACAATTAAATAAACTAGCTAAAGTACAAAAAATAAAAAAGAACTAAGTTACAAAAAATAAAAAAATATTTACAAACATAAGAAAAATATTACAACAATTTTAAACTAATTACACCTACTCTAAGCCCCCTAATAAAATAACAAAGCCCCCCAAAATAAAAAAATGCCCTACCCTATTCTAAATTACTACAGTTCAAAGCTCTTTTACCTTACCAGCCCTGAACAGGGCCATTTGCAGGGCATGCCCCAAGAAGTTCAGCTCTTTTGCCTGTAAAAAAAAACATACAATACCCAAGCCCCCCAACATTACAACCCACAACCCACATACCCCTAATCTAACCCAAACCCCCCTTAAATAAACCTAACACTAAGCCCCTGAAGATCATCCTACCTAGTCTTCACCATACCAGGTTCACCGATCGGTCCAGAATTGATTCTGATTGGAATCAGCCAATCAGAATCAAGTTCAATCCGATTGGCTGATCCAATCAGCCAATCAGATTGAGCTTGCATTCTATTGGCTGTTCCGATCAGCCAATAGAATGCGAGCTCAATCTGATTGGCTGAGCTTTTAACTTTAGTAATTTAGAATAGGGTAGGGCATTTTTTATTTTGGGGGGCTTTGTTGTTTTATTAGGGGGCTTAGAGTAGGTGTAATTAGTTTAAAATTGTTGTAATATTTTTCTTATGTTTGTAGATATTTTTTTATTTTTTGTAACTTAGTTCTTTTTTATTTTTTGTACTTTAGCAAGTTTATTTAATTGTATTTATTTGTAGGAATTGTATTTAATTAATTTATTGATAGTGTAGTGTTAGGTTAATTGTAGGTAATTGTAGGTAGTTTATTTAATTAATTTATTGATAGTATAGTGTTAGTTTTAATTGTAACTTAGTTTAGGATTTCTTTTACAGGTAAATTTGTAATTATTTTAACTATTTTAGCTATTAAATAGTTCTTAACTATTTAATAGCTATTGTACCTGGTTAAAATAAATACAAAGTTACCTGTAAAATAAATATAAATCCTAAAATAGCTATAATATAAATATAATTTATATTGTAGCTATATTAGGATTTATTTTACAGGTAAGTATTTAGCTTTAAATAGGAATAATTTATTTAATAAGAGTTAATTTATTTCGTTAGATTTAAATTATATTTAACTTAGGGGGGTGTTAGTGTTAGGGTTAGACTTAGCTTTAGGGGTTAATACATTTATTAGAATAGCGGTGAGCTCCGGTCGGCAGATTAGGGGTTAATAATTTAAGTTAGGTGCCGGCGATGTTAGGGAGGGCAGATTAGGGGTTAATACTATTTATTATAGGGTTAGTGAGGCGGATTAGGGGTTAATAACTTTATTATAGTAGCGCTCAGGTCCGCTCGGCAGATTAGGGGTTAATAAGTGTAGGCAGGTGGAGGCGACGTTGTGGGGGGCAGATTAGGGGTTAATTAATATAATATAGGGGTCGGCGGTGTTAGGGGCAGCAGATTAGGGGTACATAGGGATAATGTAGCTGGCGGCGGCATGCGGACAGCAGATTAGGGGTTAATAAGTGTAGGTAGCTGGCGGCGACGTTGTGGGGGGCAGATTAGGGGTTAATAAATATAATACGGGGTCGGCGGTGTTAGGGGCAGCAGATTAGGGGTACATAAGGATAACGTAGGTGGCGGTCGGCAGATTAGGGGTTAAAAAAATTTAATCTAGTGGCGGCGATGTGGGGGGACCTCGGTTTAGGGGTACATAGGTAGTTTATGGGTGTTAGTGTACTTTAGAGTACAGTAGTTAAGAGCTTTATGAACCGGCGTTAGCCCAGAAAGCTTTTAACTACTGACTTTTTTCCTGCGGCTGGAGTTTTGTCGTTAGATGTCTAACGCTCACTTCAGAAACGACTCTAAATACCGGAGTTAGGAAGATCCCATTGAAAAGATAGGATACACAATTGACGTAAGGGGATCTGCGGTATGGAAAAGTCGCGGCTGAAAAGTGAGCGTTAGACCCTATTTTGAGTGACTCTAAATACCGGCAGTAGCCTAAAACCAGCGTTAGGAGCCTCTAACGCTGGTTTTCACGGCTACCGCCAAACTCCAAATCTAGGTCATAGATAGCTACAATAAAACTAATAATTACATTGTAGCTATCTTAGGGTTTATTTTTATTTTACAGGCAACTTTGTATTTATTTTAACTAGGTACAATAGTTATTAAATAGTTATTAACTATTTAAATAGCTACCTATTTAAAATAAGTACAAATTTACCTGTAAAATAAATCCTAACCTAAGTTACAATTACACCTAACACTACACTATAATTAAATTAATTACCTAAACTACCTACAATTAAATACAATTAAATTAAATAAACTAAAGTACGAAAAACAACAAACACTAAATTACAGAAAATAAAAAAATAATTACAAAATATGTAAACTAATTACACCTAATCTAATCCCCCTAATAAAATAAAAAAGCCCCCCAAAATAATAAAATTCCCTACCCTATACTAAATTACAAATAGCCCTTAAAAGGGCCTTTTGCGGGGTATTGCCCCAAAGTAATCAGCTCTTTTACCTGTAAAAAAAATACAATACCCCCCCAACATTAAAACCCACCACACACCCAACCCTACTCTAAAACCCACCCAATCCCCCCTTAATAAAACCTAACACTACCCCCTTGAAGATCTCCCTACCTTGAGACATCTTCACCCAGCCGGGCACAAGTGGACCTCCAGTGGAGCAGAAGTCTTCATCTTCTTCTTCAAGTCAATACCCCCCCCAACATTAAAACCCACCACCCACACAGCCAACCCTACTCTAAAACCCACCCAATCCCCCCTTAATAAAACCTAACACTACCCCCTTGAAGATCCCCCTACCTTGAGGTATAGGATTCTATCAGCCAATCGAAATTAAGGTAGGAAAAATCCTATTGGCTGATGCAATCAGCCAATAGGATTGAGGTTGCATTCTATTGGCTGATTGGAATGGCTTCCCTAAGTGCTCAACCTGGGAATGAACAATAGCATAATACCTTCTTCTATGGCTAGTTACCACCCAAGAAGCAGCCTCTTTTTCTCAACATGTGCCTTTCACAGAGAAGAACTTTCCTGAAGCATATCAGTCTGATACTGACTTAACAGTACAGTCCAGCCCCAAAATACCAGGTAATCCCTTTCTGAACGAGAGAAACAGCAAAACCCCAGACGTACTTTTCGGCCTATTGTGGGCCTCGTCAGTGAGGTGCAGCCATATCCCTCTAGGCACACTGAGCAATGGATCCACGTCTGGATTCCCGCATCACACTGAGGGAGACTTCCCTAAGTGTCATAATTGCATAAATAAAAAGAGAGAAGCGCTCAACCTGGGAATGAACAATAGCATAATAGCTTGTTCTATTGCTAGTTACCACCCAAGAAGCAGCCTCTTTTTGCTCAACAAATGCCTTTCACAGAGAAGAACTTTCCTGAAGCATATCAGTCTGATCCTGACTTCACAGTACAGTCCAGCCCCGAAATACCAGGCAATCCCTCTCTGAACGAGAGAAACAGCAAAACCCCAGACATACGTTTCGGCCTATTGTGGGCCTCGTCAGTGAGGTGCAGCCATATCCCTCTAGGCACACTGAGCAACGGGTCCACATCTGGATTCCCACATCAAACTTAGGGAGACTTCCCCAAGTGTCATAATTTGCATAAATAAAAAGAGAGAAGTGCTCAACCTGAGAACGAACAATAGCATAATAGCTTGTTCTATGGCTAGTTATCACCCAAGAAGCAGCCTCTTTTTGCTCAACATGTGCCTTTTACAGAGAAGAACATTCCTGAAGCATATCAGTCTGATCCTGACTTCACAGTACATTCCAGCCCCGAAATACCAGGCAATCCCTCTCTGAACAAGAGAAACAGCAAAACCCCAGACGTACATTTCGGCCTATTTATTTAATATATAACATTGTTGCAAAACTGCTGCCATGTACTCCTGTACTTACCATACTTTTCAACAAAGGATAAGAAAATCAAGAACATTTTATAATAGAAGTAAATTGGAAAGCTGTTTAAAACTGTATGTTCTATCTGAATAATGAAAGAAAAAATCTGTGTTTCATGTCCGTTTATGACCTAGATTACAAGTAGCGATGGCATGAAGCGCAAAAGGGATCACAAACTCACATTTCGTTTTGTGCTCTAATTAGGGTTGCCAACTTCTTTTAAAAAAAAACAAGGGAGATTTTGGAATCGACAAAATCCTCACACAGTAGACTACTCCCTCCACCCCCCTCGCACGCAATGGTTCTGATAGAGGATTTTATTTTTAAACATAGTAATTTTTAAATTGATAGCTGATACTAATGTATTTAAAGTTGCAGCAGTGGCGGCAGGCCCCCTAAGTGCCGGGCCCTCGGCCCACAAGCCCACAGCTGGCTCTTTAGCACAAGAACTCAAGAATATATAAATTCCAAATCATATTAAATTCCGCACTCACTGGACTTATAAACCAAGTGTTCTTTATTCAAGTGACGTTTCGGAGCTCACTAACCCATTCCTCAGACCAATGGTTGGAGGAAGGGGCAAGTGAGCTCCGAAACGTCACTTGAATAAAGAACTCTTTGTTTATAAATCCACTGAGTTTGGAATTGAAAAAGAATTTGAATTTATTATTTTTTCCTGACACCCTGGCTGATGTAAAAGAAAGTGAGAGTGCAAATCCTCCAAAACTCTGAAAATATATATAGTATTAAAGGATGCAGATATGGCGCTGTGTGTTCAGAAAACCTCTTTTATAAAACTTATTTAAGATAATGTGTGAAAATGATAGGGGCACAACCCTGATTGCAGATTTATCTGAGTGTAACTGGTATATAATCCCAAGTGTATACCACTACCCTAAAAAACATATGGAAGAAAGAAGTGAGTAGGCACAAAGTTATCTCTATGCTTTTATAAACAGAATTATAGGGGCCGATTGATCAAACTTCATATGGAGCTTGATGCCCCTGTTTCCGCGTGAGCCTTTAGTGTCGCCGGAAACAGTAGTTATGAAGTAGCAATCTAAAGACCGCTGCTCCATAATTTGTCAGCCTGCTCTGGGGCCGCGGACAGAAATCAACCCAATCGAATACGTTTGGGTTGATTGACACCCCTGCTAGCGGCCGATTGGCCCGCGAATCTGCAGGGGGCGGCATTGCACAAGCAGTTCACATTTTTTTTAAATATTTTTCAATATTTTTTTTTATTGAGGTTAAATATAAGACAAAACAACACCAGGAAAATTACAAGGTACAAGAGTAAATCGTCATGAACACAGAGTAATAAGACAATTTTTGGATCATATTTGAATATTTGGATCATATTTGAGGATTTAGAGTCTGAATTAAATCATATAAGTTGTCAATACCAGTCGTTCTGAATGGAAAATTGTAATAGCCTTTGGTAGAAATAAACAAACCTCATTCTTTTATATGTATAGCAAGCTATATAACCAGCTATATGTCCCCTTATAATAGCAATTAAAATGCAAAATATATCCCTGATGAAAATAAGTAGACTCTTCTGGACCGTCAAAACCAACTGTCTGAACAATAAAGGGACTGGGAGGGTAGTTAAATGGACAGTCTAGTATAAATTAAACTTTCATTATTCAGATAGGACTTTTCATTTTAATCAACTTTCCAATTTACTTTTATCATCAAATTAGTTTTTTTCTCTTGGTATTCTTAGTTTAAACTAAACATAGGTAGGCTCATATGCTAATTTCTAAGCCTTTGAGGGCTGCCTCTTATCACATGCTTTTTAAATCTCTTTTCAACACAAAGAGACAGAAAGTACACGTGGGCCATATAGATAACACTGTGTTCAGGCACAGGGGGTTATTTAAGATCTAGCACAATACAATGCTAAATTTAAGACAATAGATAATAAACAGTCACAGTCATGTGATCAGGAGGCTGGAAGAAGGTTCCTAGATACAAGGTAATCACAGAGGTAAAAAGTATATTAATATAACTGTGTTGGTTATGCAAAACTGGGGAATGAGTAATAAAGGGACTATCTATCTTTTAAAACAATAACAATTCTATGGTAGACTGTCCCTTTAACAAATCAAGAGTAACATATAGTAATCATTAATAAAATCTTTTATAGAAATAAAACACTAATTGTAGCATAAGGGAATAGAAAAAAGATCTTGTTTGTATTTTAAAAGTATGCTTTGTGTAGCCCAATAATGCTGTGAGAAGAAAGGTAGTGAATTGTAAATCCTACTATATAGGAGCTGTAGAAAATTATTACATATTTGAACATGAATAAAACATTAAGTGCAGTATTCATCAAGGGAAACCACAAAATAAGTCTCTGACAGAGTAAAAGGATGCCAGAGTACTATATGGAGGGGAGGGAGGAGTCCGGCCAGTTATCAAAACATTAGTGTTTTTATAGGGCCTATGAAAAAATGTGATACTAGTAAGCTTGTTATAATACATCTGTTGAAATACTAATGAGAAAAAAAATTGTGATCAAAATGGGAGTAACCTCTAGATACGTCATGGGGCTAGGACATTCTTTGAAATAATTAAGTATATTGTGGTTTGTATTAGTTCAGGGTAAACATACGGTTGCATCATCACTATCATAACAGAAAGAGAGTATGTCCTGCTCTCTGGGTATGGGCCCTATAACCAACAGCAAGGGATTCATATGGATGAAGTTTCTGCAACTGAAAGGGAGGAGAATATAATATACTCTGAAAAATTAAAAGGGAGTTAGTCATGTAAACTGATATAGTATGTCTGATACCCAACTTTTTAGAGAGCATAAGTGAATAGCTACCATTTAAACCCTTATTTATTAAATATAAATATATTAAAGCGATTGGGAGCTACTTAAGTTTGTGTGTATATACTGAAATGAAATAATTAAGAGGTTATTCCTGTCTAAAAATTTATTTTCCCCATCGGTACTTAGAAACATGTCGCTGGTCAATACAACAGAACAAGATGGGAAACTGTGTATAGAGAAACCAATCCTCATAAAGGGTTACTACAGGTCCTTCTTCAATTTAGGCCAAGCCTGAAGGGAATCCGTAGTTGTTAATACTAAAATTAAGTACTTAGGGATAAAATAGTATTAAAGGAGGCTCATAAAGATAACATATATGGAGTTGAGAGGAGGGTTTGGCTTCTGTAAGGAGAATGGTGTATGAAGTGCAAAACTTCTAAATTAGCTTGATGATGTTTGCTCACTGGACCTGGAAATTTGGTTATTAATTTCTAATAAAGTGACAATCAGTTGGCAGAAAGTAGGGTGCTCAATGTGAAAGGTTGCAAAGAGCAGAATGCTATGTCCTCTCGGCTAGGTTCCTAATGTCTGTAAGTGGCTTGATACTAGTCATATAAACAGGAGAACTATGTTTAAAAGTAGGAGCGCTCTGTCTTTTGATAGAAGTATCAGCCCTATTCTATATATATATATATAAATATACATACATCGCAAAGTTAGTCTCCAAAAATAATTAAGAGCTGCCAGGGTACTTTAATGGGAGGGGGTGCTTACTTAAAAAGCCTGAGTGAAATGTGTGTTGACGTTGGTGAGTGTAATCCATTTAGGCTAATATTAAATCTGCATATATAAGAAAACAAGGATCCATCTAAACTCTGGGAGATGAAGACAATCAATCAGATACAATAAATATATAATTGAACATAGCGAGCACTGAACGCTGCCTGGCAGCCCAGTCATTGTAATTTTATATGAGCTATGGCAAGAAGTATAAACAGCTCCCTGAGATTATTCAGGAAAATATGCTTGTTAAGCTAGAGGATCCCCTGTTAAAAAAACTATATGTACATTTCTGAAGTAGGATTCACGCATATTTAGAAATATCATGCTGGGGTTTATCTGGCATAGAGTGTATGGCTGTATTTAGTAGAAGAGCTAAAATGCCTTGATATTTTACAAAAAGGATTTATTATTTACCATCAATATTGCAGTATGGCTAAAACATGTAGTTATATAGAAGCAATATCCTAAATGTAATTGCCTTTATATAAAATGTGGGCAACCTTATTTAAACTTAGAAATGGCCATAATCCATATATTAAAGAATATGAGAAAGGCACATTTGGCCTATACATGCACAAACAGATATAAAAATATAACATCAAAAGAGATAACCAATCCAGACAGTGTGGATGTAGGATAAACAACACTAACAGAGTTGCAATTAGGAGTCCAGGTAAAACAATTAATTGTAATCTGGCCTCTGGCCTTCATTTATACTGGTAAAAATGTGAGTCTAACTTGGGCAAAGATGAAAAGTGCACACTGTTTATATCATTGGGTCCAGCATGGGAAAAGCTATAAAGTTCTCAGCAGGTACATCGATTTGTAGACAAACAGTGTAGAGTGCCAAATAACCTGCCATTTTCTATCCTATGCCTGTCTTCTGTGTTGCTATCTCAGCATTGGAACACAAATCTGGCTGCATGAGCGTCGATTTAGAAGGGCAGGTATGATAAAGTAGGTCTGCACAATGGAGAGCTGTTGAAGATCGCTTGATCGACTGTAGTTTCAGCAGTGTCCCATCCTTGTTCCAAATAAGAGCCTCTGTCAGAGTCCCTCTGGGTTTTTGCGTCTTGTTTGTGGGGCTAAGTGTGAGGATTGGGTTAGTTGCGGTGCTGCCCTCGTCATTAGTCTACAGAAGATCAATATTATGTAGGGCTATACTTTTAGCTGCCGCCTCCTCCTTTGCTGCTACAGTCTCTAAAGTATCAGAAGCCAGGTCCTTCGCACATCTGACTCGGGTAATGTTTAAGCAATGGGGTCCCAAAGCGCAATCACCCACACCACCTGCCAAAACAGGTTTGGGATACGTCACGAAAGATGACTTGAAGGCCACAGTCTTCGGTATAGATTGGTGTCCAGAGGGGTCTGTATAGCTATGAGGTTGGGAAAATGGCCACCGCCTATGTGACATCGAAACAGGCCTCCGATCTTAGCTTAATGCTGCTTCATTCGTATTTAAGTTTAACACTCCCCAGATATGGGTTAGGAGTCTAGGAGGTCATCCACAGATTCCAAAAGATTTAATTGAGGTATATGTGTCCTCCAGTATCGATTGTAGATTTATCATAGCCGGAGCAGTTTGAATGTGTGACCATTCTTGTGCACTGCTGGCTCCGTCCCCCCTATTATTAGATTTTGTATATTAATTTTTTTTCTTTTTTAGGTGTACTCACAGTGGAGTTTTCCTTGAACATCAAAGATTCATGACAATTTTTCCCCCACATCATAATTTATTTTTATTTTTATTATTTTTTACATGTGTAAACATCTGTACTTTTTTGTTTCTACGTGACTACCACAACCTGGAATGCCTTTTTTCAGACTTTCACCTAACACACACACATATATATATATATGTATATATATATACAAAACATGGAAGGGAACTGCAGTCTCATACCGGACCGGGTACACATCCCATGACCCTGCAACATGCTCTGCCCTGGGTGCCACTGGCACTCACAGGAAGCTGTGCTGTCCCCAGAGTCACAGGCAGTTAACCCCAGTCAGGTCTGGGTGCAAGAACCATAGGGAAAATTACAAAACAAATTAATACAACTCACAGAGAAAAGCTCCTAGAGGTTGGGTTAGGACAGGCCTAATGTGCTAACAAGACCACAGAATAAAAAAGTCCTAATTGTGCATTATAATATAAAATCACATAAAATACCCAATACAGGGAATGGAATGTTAAATCTTAATTTATTACAAATAATAATGACATAAAAAATATATGTAAAACCAAACACAATACAATAATGAAAAGATCCGGATCTGGCGAGTCTCCTAAAAAGCTCTATAAATTACCAATAAAACTGTCCAATGGGTAAAATCCTGAATATACTTTAAAATATATATATATGGCCACTTAATTTTTAATTTTTGTTTTTCATATTTTTCCACATTTTTTATCAACGCTCACACATTTTTTACTTTTTCATCACATTAGTTTTGTTTTTTTCATCGTCTGCATCACTTCAATTCTGCAATTTAAACATTTGGAGGTCAATCCTCTGTGTGACTTTTAAAGTATATTCAGGATTTTACCCATTGGACAGTTTTATTGGTAATTTATAGAACTTTTTAGGAGACTCACCAGATCCGGATCTTTTCATTATTGTATTGTGTTTGGTTTTACATATATTTTTTATGTCATTATTATTTGTAATAAATTAAGATTTAACATTAACATTCCATTCCCTGTATTGGGTATTTTATGTGATTTTATATTATAATGCACAATTAGGACTTTTTTATTCTGTGGTCTTGTTAGCACATTAGGCCTGTCCTAACCCAGCCTCTAGGCACTTTATACTCACTTTTTAACTATCTGACAGTTCATTCTGAGGCCAGCTAGGAGGCCTCACGTATAAAGCACAAGGGTTACCACCTGTGGCGCTTTTCTATTTTATCTTAACTCACAGAGAAAACCCAGCACTCACTTACAAGCTCTCAGCTAAGATTTAAAAAGCAAAAATGGAAAGGTTAGTTACCGCATCTGGCCAAATGGGACAAGCCCAGGTACCTCGTCAAGGTCCTTTCCAATACCTGGGACCCTAAAACAGCCACACAATGCAAGCTTTCAAATCCAAACAAACTGGGAACAAGGGAAGGGTGCACAGGAATATGTAACCACCCTAGACATATACAAAACACGGAAAGGAACTACACTCTCATACCGGACCGGGTAGACATTCCATGACCCTGTAACATGTTCAGCCCTGGGTGCCACTGGCACTCACAGGAAGCTGTGTTGTCCCCAGAGTCACAGGCAGTTAACCCCAGTCAGGTCTGGGTGCAAGAACCATAGGGGAAATTACAAAACAAATTAATACAACATACAGAGAAAACCCAGCACTCACTTACAAGCTCTCAGCTAAGATTTAAAAGCAAAAATGGAAAGGTTAGTTACCGCATCTGGCCAAATGGGACAAGCCCAGGTACCTTGTCAAGGTCCTTTCCAATACCTGGGACCCTAAAACAGCCACACAATGCAAGCTCTCAAATCCAAACAAACTGGGAACAAGGGAAGGGTGCACAGGCTTGTAAGTGAGTGCTGGGTTTTCTCTGTGTCTTATATGTATATATATATTTATATATATGTGTGTGTATGTGTCAGGCTCTGTCAGACTTGTCAGCAAGTGTTGGATCACTGAAAAGATAAAAACTTTACTAGTATATTGAACCACAGCTGCTGAGATATAAAATGGTTGTTTTGTTACTTTGCAGACGTCAGGGAAGCAGATAAATCACCTAGATGGTGATCTGAAACCCACAATCTACCAGGAGTTAATATTATGGTCCCATATAAGTGCTAGAAGACTAATGCTGCCACCAGATAGTTTACAATAATTGCAGCATAGATCTAGGCAAGAACCAATTATAGGAACTTACAGAAGTGCACAGTAAGAGTTAATATATCAGTAAGCAGCGGTATCTATCAAACAGCATTACACAGACAGCTTAGGTAGGCAGGGTTGATATAACAGGCCGTTAGGTTAAATAAATAAAATGGCAGTACCTTGATCCGTATGATAGGTATTTAGTACAGACTTCGGTAGTCATGAAGGCAAAGGATCAGAGCGGTGAGAGCAACGAAGCGGCAGCAGCAGCTGGTTAAATCGTGCTGATCCGTGAAGCTGGCGTGTGACATCACCGCGGATGGGTATCAGGTCCGGCACTTTCAAGGAGAAGTTCCGTGTAGGTAAAGGAGTGAAGCAATTCGTGCAGCGGAACAGCCGAATGAGTGAGAGCTGCTCATGGTAGAAAAAGTTGAAAGCACAATAAACCGCTGAAGTAGTAACTGACAATGGTCAGGTAATTTCAAGAGTATGCAATTGCACAAGGCTAGATAAGTTTAGCACAACAATACCAAGCAAGGAAAAAAGGGGCTGCTGGGAATTTATAGGAGTGGAGAGATGAACACAATTGAAGTTTAAAGGTACAGCAGCGTATAAATGAATTAAAGACTGGTTTGCTGAGTGAGATCCTGACAGTATGTGTGTGTATGTGTGTGTGTTTTTCCCATTGGAGGACTTTTTTCTCTTTTTTCTCAACTGAGATCACTTTTTTTTTCTGGACTCCATCACTCGGGACTATTAGTTCATTTCACTGTCTTCACTCCGAATTTAGGATTCACACGGATCGAGAGATAATTTTATAGATTTGTTCAAGCGTTATTGTGTCTTTTAATTTTATTTATTGGATGTTTTATGTGATAATAAATGTACAATTTAACTATATAACCCCTGATAATCTTCCCCTGCTCACTTGTTTTTATATATATATATATATATATATATATATATATATATATATATATATATATATATACATAAAATAGGAGCGCACTCTCCGGGTCTTAATTTCATATCCTTTAATCAAGTGACGTTTCAGGGTTGTTAGCCCCGTCCTCAGACCATTACATACATTAAAATGAATATACAACATTTATACTTTACCCTCCACCATCACCACGTACTACCGGAAGTGCCTCTGGCGTCCTGCAAGCCTCATTGTGCAGGTCTGCCGGTTGTCATAACAATCCTTGCAAACGATCTATAAAAAGGAACAAAAATTAATAATGCATATATCCTAGAAGCTATACAGTCAATACTACTTGCAGTATATGTCCAGACTATAGTAATATTTACTCTGCTAGTGCAAGGTAAATTACTATAGGCACATTGAGAATATTTCAGCTATACTAATGCCCTTAAAGTTGCTATTAACACAGGCTATCCGAGTCCCCACTGACGTAGACTAACAACAACGGTTGGCATGACAACCTGATATGTCTACACTGCGGTTGAGACTCAAATAGCGTGCTTTAAACTGCTTGCACTAGCAGAGTAAATATTACTATAGTCTGGACATATACTGCAAGTAGTATTGACTGTATAGCTTCTAGGATATATGCATTATTAATTTGTGTTCCTTTTTATAGATTGTTTACAAGGGTTGTTGTGACAACCGGCAGACCTGCGCAATGAGAAAGAAAAAAAACATATAACAGAATGGTGATAGAGTGCGCCTAAACGATTCCACTAGAGACTTAAGGTAAGATCAAACAAATTGATCCTCGCTCTATATTGGAGAGTGCAAAAACTGGAAACAAGTAAAATAAAATAGAATAAAAAACAAAAATTGTATTGTATCAGTCACAGTATGTGACAGGTTTTCAATGTAATGAGGAAAACATGTAAAGTGTAACAGTGAGTTATATTCTCATACAAAAAGAAAAGTGGTATGACCGATATATGTAGTGACAATAATTATAAAATTGTAATAAGTGGTTGCAATACCGTTCAAATGTATATACAGTCAAATAACAAAATAGCAAACAATTAGTGAAAAAGTGCATATCGTGCAAAAAGTCCCAAAGAGGTGCTGATGGGTGATGACTCGGGCCGTCAGTGTCTCTGAGGATTATATAGAGATTCTTGTCGCAATGAAGGTGTTCAAAGTGCAGCAGGCAGCTAGTCTTGAAGATGTCTGATCAAAACATAATATCTAGAAACTGAACAAAGAAAGACAGCGCCTCAAAGTGCAAGTAGGTTCCGGAAAGATGGAGTCACAATAGAAGACAACAAATGTAGATATACTCACAAGAGCATTGGCACTCTTATATAAAGAAGTGTGAATGGGCAGGCTGACGTTTTTTCAGCAGTCAGTACGCTGTAGGCAGGTGGTATCCGAACTTCCAAGGATGCAGCTGTGGGCTCTCCTCCACAAATTGAGACTGGATCGTCTAGAGCCGTGCTGTGTGGAAAACAGGCAGCTTTTCCCTGCGTGCAACAAACACTTGGAGCTAGTGTTTAAGATAGACAGTCCTCGGTGAGATAGATGAAGTTAACACTGTCTTAACAGTGACAAAATGGCTTGGCAAAGAAATAAAAAGCTGGAAAAAGTCAGGCTGGCATATAAAAGGATTAAAACAATTTATTGCATGAGCTTTAGACGCGTTTCTCGGCCACAAGCTCCTGGCCGTTTCATCAAGTAAAATGTATTACACATACGGTTGCAAGACAAATTTAAAAAGAGTGCCAAGATGTTTCATTGGTCAGTGTCAGACCAATCATAAGCTATGATACATTGTAAACACATCCATAATGTAGCAGTGTCAAAACAGATTGTATAAAATTAGAGATACAAGTAACGCAATGATAAACTATACTGACTGATGGATATTTCTAAATGCAACAGTTTACATTTGAACCAGACCTAAAGTGCGTTTGATCTGTGAAATATATTAGAACATCGCCTATATGAATAATTAATTTCAAAGGAAATGATGTGAAATGAATTTATGATCTAACGATAAATCCACTGGTATAAAGTAGGATTTTTCCAAGTGTGTGTTGAATACTAAATAAAAATAGACATAAACTGGTAACAGTATGTAAAATTACCAATTTATGTTACTAAAGGTGACCCGAAAAAATATATTGCTAAAATGATAAATGTTGAAAAATTAAAATTAAAATTAAAATGATGATTTGATGAGGTGGAAAATGTCATAAAATATTAATATTGAAGCAGAACGTTATCGTTAAAAATCCTAAAAAGAGGAAAAAAAATATATATATATTTTGAAATCCTTATGATTTGCGGTTCTCTCATTTAAATCCCAGAGGGAGTGGAAGCTGTCTAATGGACATTAAATATATATCATATCATTACATATCATCCCTCCTTACTTTGTATATTATAGAACACTACGCTCGTCTAAAGGCTGTATTCGTGATCTTTAGTGGCGTGGTAAGTGCATAGGATAAATGCTAAAAAACTTAGAGACGCTATTTGGAGAGAACTCCTACGTGTGTTAAAATTTTTTACGACATATTGTACGGGTGTCATGTATTAAATGAATAGAACCGGAAGATGGAAAATGCATCCGGGGGCGTGAAAACAGCATATACTATTCTAGTATAAATATTTATTAAAGAAAGTGTATATAGGTATATGTGTGAAAATGTAAAAAATATATACATAAACCAAAATCTTTAATATTAATTACAAGATCTCAGAAATGAAATTTTGTGTGGTCTACGTCACAAAGTAACCTAGTGGTGAAAATGTGTAGTTATCTAAAAAGATAATGTATGACAAACAGACCTCAAAAACGAGGAGTAGATTCCAAAATGATGTCACTATCATACCTTATTATATATATATATATATATATATATATATATATATATATATATATATATATATATATATATATATATATATATATGAGTGATAAGATTAGTATTAAGGCGCACAGCTCAAAAAATATTGACCAATGTTAAGTCAATTTTAATGTCAGAGGAAGATATTGTATAAATCAAGGTCCAGTGTATGTTATTTGAATCACCACTATATTTAACATATAGTTCCTGGTTTTATACTGTCAGTGTAGATGTATTACAATATCTTATAGCCTTACTATAGAGTTAGGTGAGTAGGGGTATAGATATGAGTGTTAGTTTTTTGTTTCCTCTGTAGTGTACAAAGGTAAATATTTATATAATTTGTTCACATATAGTAGATGCAAAAAAAAAAAAAAAAAAAAAACCCACAGAGTGAATTTAAACACAGTACATCATTACATCAGTCCCAGATGTATCATAAACTTGTGACATCCAATTATTAGAAGTAAGTGCCCACTTACTAGATTCAACCTCAATCCTATGAGGTAAGTAAATGCGTCCCTTTAAGATAAAGTTGTCTCTCAGCAATCCTGTACAACCGCTTCTTTTGCCTCCTTAATGTGGTAGAAAGTTTTTATTTCCCTTTCCTCCTTGTTTAGCTGAATCTCTCTGTCTTCTCCCAATATTGCGTGATGTAGAAGAACATTACACATTATAGGACTCAATTGGGGTGTACGATATCACCCAATATAATAAACCTTTATGGACAAAAAATAGCCTGATTTCATCTGTGCTATTCTTGTAAAGCATGTAGACACAGTAAAAAGCAAAGCACTATACAGATAGGGAGCACAGAAGATACCATACAAATAAAAGAACTAATTAGATGCACCAACAAAGGTATTATCTACATTTTAAAATGTACTTGCAATATGTTCTACTTTGGAGAAACAAAAAGGGCAGTAAGAGATCGAATAAGGGAGCACCTCTCTAATATAGAAAATGGAAATGAGGATACATATCTCTATAAACATTTTAAAAATGTCCATAAAGCCAAAACTAAAGACATGTCTTATTGGGGGATATACAAAGTAAAAAATCATTGGAGGGGAGGAGATATTAAGAAAAAAACTTTTACTCAAAGAAGCAGAGTTTATCTTTAAGTATAACACTTTATTCCCAAAAGGACTGAACTCAGAACTAGATATATCACCATTTTTGTTGGACTAATACTATTTATCTATTTTCAAAAATACTCAATTTTTAGCACTTTTTGCACAATTGCACATTATATCCTATACGAATATATGTAGACAATAATGTTTAGATATATGAAATAAAGAAACCTCACATATGTCATATATGAAGTTTAAAATCATCAGAGAAGAAGAGAAATTTGTAAGAGCAAATGCTCAAAGAAGTAAAACTCATTCCTATTTAAAACACCTTTTGAAAAAGGGCTGAACCCAGAATCAGACATATCACTGTTAGAGTAACACAAGCACAAACTAAAAACATGTTCTAATTAAAAACCATCATAGACTCTCTAGTATAATTTTTTATTTTTTATTTCCTTATTTATTTCTTTATTTTCATTTTTATTTCTATTTCTATATAATTTTTATTAATTTGTATATTTTTAAAGAATAAATAATGATTTTTTATGACTAAAGTTAGACATATGAAATTATAAGACCTTGCAAATGTTGGTAAAATCCAAGAAATTTGAAGTGGGTGCATTTAAGAAATCATAATATTGAAGAAGGTGCACAAAGAAAGAAAAAATCCACCTTAAAAAATGAAGAAATTGATACATATTATAACAATCCATCTTAATTGCAAGACCTGCAATCCAGCCAATCAGGAAAGGACTGTCCCTTTAAAAGATAGGTGCATAACGGTCTCTGGTCATTCTTGATAAAGCTCCATAAAGGAGTGAAACATGTTGAAGAGAGTGGACCTTGCACCAGAGTTCTACCAATATCTGACAACCCGGGTTGATTTTATTAACATAAATTGGAAATGTTCCTGGTAACAGAATACTTTGTTGGATGAAAATAACCTGCGTGCCTGAGCACTAAGAGCAGGTCACTACAAGATAAGGGTCTTGTCCTAAAGATCTTTAATACTGTTGGCATCTGATGACTTTTTACCTAAATATATAACAGCTTCAAAGTGGTTACTACCTGAGAGTATCTCCGGGAGAGTGATTGACACTTGTGGGTGGCTTCTGTGGATGACCGAGTGTGACGTCAGACGCCAGCCTCACAGGACAGAGACTAGCCGCGGAACATCGAAAGAGACAAAGTACACCTCACGGTCTTGGATACCGAAACAGAAAGGTATGTTACCACAAGAAGACAAATAAATATTACTTAACAACACTGTATACGCAGGACGCCCACATAATACCCTGCAGTTCAAGACTCTCTGTACTTAGAGGCACTACCGAATTAGCAACAGTGTCATCCAAAATTTTCTTTTAGCACCGCTTCAATATTATAACATCTCAACACTACAACAAAATCTCAGCTATGATTATACTTTACAAAACTGGAAAGGAACTTTCCTAGATAGATTGAAGCAAGGTTTATCAAATATTGTTTTTAGATACAAGGTTTCTATTTTTTAACTATTGTAAGAATTGTTAAATGACTGATACATTTTTTATACTATACATTTTAAATTAGATATGTTCATGTATTTTCGCTGATAATTGATGATGTTGGTTGGATCCCCAATATTACAGCCAAATAGAGAGACGTCTCTATTAATTGTTCTACATATGTGATTTTGGTATTGTTCATTGTGTAAATTTAATTCTTATTATTTAATATTAGTTTTGAAACACCCATAAAGAGTGTATGTGTAGAATCACTGGAACGTATCTGTTAATACTTAATGCACTATAAAATCAAACTATATTGCACATTTATAAGTATCACGATACACACATTAACACCCCCCTAGATCTTTAGCTTTTAGCGCCCTTACTACCCCCTCTAGTACTAAGGAACGTTACCACCTGAGCATCCAGCCTCACCTGATCCCCTGACTAGACAGGTTGGTACCTTAATGGTCAAGAAAACATTGGACATGCACTGTGCAGGACAATACCTGCTGCTGTGGGACATACTATTTACCGGACCATAAAGAGATATGACAAGGGCACAGATGCCCCTATAATCAATATTCTGGTAAACACTTTTATTCTGGTAAACACTTAAATGCAGCCAAAGTGATGTCATACTTATTACCTGCTGAGCAGATGTAGTGTCTACACACAAGCACTATCACAGCTCACAAAAACTTCAGTGAGGGAAAAATCTATCTGTCGAAAAAAGACTGTACACTCACTATAAGGAACCCAAGTTGTGGAGATCTGAGGAGCATATTTTACTTCTCTCTAGACATGTCACCAAGAAGGCTGCCAAAGTCAGATAAACAGGCTAAAAAGGTACACAATCCTGTAAGCTCCTTCTTCAAAATAACAAAAAAAAAACAATCTGCCACATCTGACTCTACCACACTATCAAAGCCTGTCATGTTAGCCGCAGACAGTAAAGACAGTGCTATGGAGGAGCCGATACAACTTTCCAAAGCTTTTATGGCCACTATCCCATCTAAAAGCAACCTAGACAGCTTGGTAGTGAAGGTACGTGACTGCATCAAAGAGGAATTGGCAGGCCTCAGAAAGGACATGACAGAAATTGGTAATTGAGTGGAAGCCCTGGAGGAGGACAACAATTTCAACCAATCTGAGATATCTACACTGCAAACCACGGCACAGACTCATGATCTATTAATCTTCCAGCTACAAGACAAGTTGGAAGACCTGGAGAACAGGGAACGCCGCCAGAACCTCCGTATTAGAGGGATCCCAGGAACAGTCTTGCGGAATACCATCCCTGAATTCCTTCAGGGCCTTTTCTCCTTCCTCCTAGGCCCTTCGTCTGCTATAGACACATCAATGGACAGGGCGCATAGGGCACTCCGATTAAGACCTTCAGACCAAGTGCCCCCACGTGATGTAGTTCTAAAGTTAAAAGATTATTAAGCCAAGGAAGAAATTCTTAAAGCTGCCAGACACCTCAAGGATATCAACTTCCAGAACTGCCGCCTGCAAATCTTTGCTGACCTAGCTCCTCGCACCCTACAGCGGCGTAGAGAGTTCCAGCCACTTACAACCCTGCTTAGAGCAAAAGAGTTCCCATACCATTGGGGTTTCCCCTGCTTTCTTAATGTCTCCTATAAAGGTACTAAACACATCTGTAAAACACCTGATGAAGCACCAACTTTATGTACCGCTTTAGGTATTGACCCCCCACAATCCACAACAACGGGAGAGGAGGCTATGCCTACTAATAAGGTACATTAACAAAGACCCCCTCGAGCACCATGGTAGCTTCATCATGCTAAGAAAATTAAGAAAACGCAGGTCAATTCCCACTCCAACAACACCTGAAAGACACTACTCAACGGATGGGTGAGATAAACAATGTATTCTTCAAGCATTGATTGTGATGAACATTATGTCCTTCTTTCCTTATTTAGATTTTGCCTGCCTCACAGCAACAGAGACTGATTTATTCTTTTCCATAAAAGAAAGGTGGTAGTAAGGGCGCTCAGAGCTAAAGATATCTCAAGAAATTATATAAACAGGTTATCCTAATGTATACATATTATTAAAAAAAAAATAATGAGAAGAACAATGTGAGTCAATATCTAAAATATTTATTGGCTAGAAAACAATTAAAGCTAAAATTAGGGACGTCTCCCTTAGTACATAAAGTACAATAGTTAGTTATTACGACTATGAAGGTACCGGTACCTCAAATGGCATAAAAATGACATAAAAATTAGTGCAATAAAAAGCAGGAAATATGACCAATATAAGAAAAATACAGTTTGATGAAACTTTCATTAAACTTCATACGATGTTATAGTTCATAAGGGGGTACAGAGCATAAGGAGGTTATATTTGCGTCAGATGCTAGTCACTAACAGCTTTCATATCACTCTCATGTAGAGTATGTGGAACAATTACAGATTAGTACCTTGATTTACTATGATCCTGGAGGGGAGATATCCCATGTGTGCTGCTGTCTGGTTACCCGTGAGTTCACTCCTTGTGACTTCGGCATCTGACGTCACGGATGACACTCCGGGGGCTTGTCCTAGCCCAACCAACCGAATCTTTCAGATTTTCGTAAACTAAAAGTTATTCACTCCTCAACTCCTTGTTATGGACGGAGACTTCTAAAGTGATGCTGTATATTCAATGCCTGCCCTTAGTTCTATGCATGCAAGCTTATATGTTATTGCAAATACAGATGAAATTGCAAATCTGGTAGTTCATCAAACAACCCGGGTTGAAAGAGAGTATCACAGCAGTGGTCAGTCCTTGGTTAGAATAGGATGTATTGTCACTATATTCAATGCGCTTCACTCTGGGAAGAGCTTTCCAACACCCCACAAGTAAAAACTTCACCTTCTACTCAGCACCCAACCACTCCCACTCTCGTATAGGTTATATTTTCATAGACCACACCACTGTCTCCTCAGTAGTACACACTGACGGAGGAGGGCGGGAGCATGAACATCAAAGGAGGGAACACATGGACGCTCCTCCGGACCGTAACCCCTCCAGTGAACCAAATACTGTACGCGGCCCCTGGACATACGAGAGTCAATAATGCTGCTGACCTCATACTCCTCGTGGTTGTCAACAAAGATAGGATGGGGACGAGGCAACACAGTGGTAAACCGATTAAAAACCAATGGTTTCAAGAGGGAGACATGAAAAACATTGGAGATATGCATTGCAGGAGGAAGGTCAAGAGCGTAGGCCACAGGATTGACCCATCGGAGTATTTGAAAAGGACCAACATAATGGGGAGCGAGTTTATTGGAAGGCACACGAAGATTCAAGTTGCGGGAGGACAGCCTACGATCAGCCTGGAACTTTTGGCTCTGCATAGAACGATGAAGGCAATCCTGAATCTGCACCCACGTGGAACGGAGTTGCCGGAGATGCTCCTGCAAAGCCGGAATACTCTGAGACATGAATGAATCTGGCAACAAGGATGGTTGAAACCCATAATTCGCCATGAACGGGGATAACTTGGAGGAAGCATTAAAGGCACTATTATGAGCAAACTCTGCCCAAGGTAACAGTTCAGACCAATTATTGTGGTGATCTGAGACATAGCAATGGAGGAACTGTTCCAGAGCTTGATTAGACTGTTTCGCAGCCCCATTGGATTGAGGGTGATATGCCGAGGAGAAGGAAAGCTGTATCCCCATTTGAGAACAAAATCTGGAGACAAACTGGCTACCCCGGTCCGACACTATCTCCTTGGGTAACCCATATAAACGGAAGACCTCCCGGGCAAAAACATTCTTACTACCAGGCAGGTAGGAGACCACATAATTAAATCGAGACAAAAATAGCACCCATCTGGCCTGTCGGGGCAAACGTTTTGCTTCAGATAGATAAGTTAATTCTTGTGGTCAGTAAGAATGAGCACTGGCATGCTAGTACCCTCGAGAAGATGCCTCCATTCCTTGAGTGCCAAAATTATGGCCAGTAATTCCCTGTCGCCAATTTCATAATTGCAGTCCACTGGAGACAATCTCTTAGAGAAGAAACCACACGGATGCAAGGAACCGTCAGGCATAGGACATTGAGACAAGAGGGCACCTACTCCAGTCTCAGACGCATCTACCTCAAGAACGAAAGGCAGGACAGGGTTAGGATGAGCCAGAACTGGAGCGGCAGCAAAGGCAGTCTTAAGACTATCAAAGGCCTTAATGGCAGTAGGTGACCAATGGAGTGGATCATTCTCTTTACGGGTCATGTCTGTGATAGGTTTGAACAAGGAAAAAAGTTTTTAATAATCTTTCTATAGTAATTGGCGAACCCCAAAAATCATTGAATAGACCGAAGACCAACTGGGCGAGAACTTGTCAGGATCCATGGAGAACCCAGCAACAGAGATAACATAACCTAGGAAGGTTATTTGAGTCTGATGGAACTCACATTTCTTGAGTTTACAAAACATGCCGTTCTCACGTAGTCTCTGAAGAACCCGTGTAACATCAGAACGATGAGCCTCAAGTGTGGATGAGTGTATGAGGATGTCGTCCAAGTACACCAAAACACACTGTTGCAACATATCTTGTAGGACATCATTAATACATTCCTGGAAAACAGCAGGAGCATTACATAGGCCAAAGGGCATTACAAGATACTCATAATGCCCGCTCCTAGTGTTAAATGCTGTTTTCCATTCATGGCCCTCCTTGATCCTAATGAGATTGTACGCTCCTCTCAAATCAAGTTTAGTAAAGACCGTAGCTCCCTTGAGGCGGTCAAAGAGTTTAGTAATGAGCGGAATAGGGTAAGTATTCTTAATGGTAAGATGATTAAGACCCCTATAATCGATGCATGGTCTTAACTCGCCACCCTTTTTCTTCACAAAGAAGAAGCCAGCCCCTACAGGAGAGCAGGATTTGTGGATGATTCCCCACGAGAGTGCATCGGCAACATACTCCTTCATAGCAGAATTCTCTGCAAAAGACAGAGGGTAAACCCGGCCCCGAGGAGGAATGGCTCCGGTTTGCAGGTCTATGGCACAATTGTAAGACCGGTGAGAAGGCAACGTACCGGCACGCACAGTGTCAAAAACATCTAGGAACTCTCGGTACTCCTCTGGCAATTGAGATACCGAAGAAGTGCACAAGACTTTAACTGGTTTCCGAACACAAGTGGAAATACATTGCGGAGACCATGGCAAAATTTTGGACCTGCACCAGTCGAGACAGGGATTGTGCTTTTGGAGCCAGGGATAACCCAGAACAACCAGAAAATGCGGAGAGTTTATCACCTGGAACTGGAGGGTTTCAAAATGGAGAGCCCCAACAGCCATGGATAACGGAGCAGTTTCGTGAGTAACGAGTGCGGGCTAAAGGGGCCTGCCATCAATGGCCTCAACAGCAAGTGGAACAGACCGAGGAAAAACAGGAATGGAGTGCTTTGATACAAAAGCACTGTCAATGAAATAGCCCACAGCACCGTAATCAACAAGAGCCTGGGTGACTATGGAGGAGTCCACCCAGGAAAGGACAACCGTGACCAAAGGTTTCTCCTTTAGCAGTTCCGGGAACAAGGATAAACCACCCAAGGTCTGCCCCCGACAGGACCTTAGGTGTGAGCATTTCCCAGCCATGTAGGACAAGACTTCAAAAGGTGGCCCTGTAACCCACAATAGAGGCAGAGCCCCTCCCTCCTCCTAAAGGCCCTCTCCGCCGTGGAGAGATGCGTGAATCCCAACTGCATCGGCTCAGCAGTACCTGGTGACTCGGGACCAGGCGGCATGGGAGGAGAGGGAGGCATGGGTGGGAACGAACACGTAGGAGACAACGGAACAGGAGGCTTCCGCAAGCGCTCCTTGAAAGAGGGCCTCTCACTTAATCTGATGTCAATAAGGATCAAAAAAGACACCAATGCCTCTGGATCTTCTGGAAAATCTCTGGCAGCAACTTCGTCTTTAATTGCATCAGAGAGCCCATGAAAGAAGGCAGCAACAAGGGCTTCATTGTTCCAACCTACCTCTGGGGCAAGCGTACGGAACTCAATGGCATATTGAGCAGCAGATCTTGTACCTTGCTGAATGGACATGAGTCATTTAGCAGCAGAGGAGGAGCGAGCCAGAACATCAAATACCCTTCGAAAGGAGACCACAAATTCAGGGTAATTTGAAATCACAGGTTTATTAGTCTCCCACAAGGGATTAGTCCAGGCAAGTACTGTGTCAGAGAGTAACAAGATGTCATGTTCCGGTGTACTTGCGCTCAGGACACAGACCCTCGGGGCAGTGGTAGGGATTTGAAGACACCAACCCCTGACCCAGGGAAGAGTATCCTGGACGTGGATAGATGATATTCTGTGATTCATAGTTGCTAGAAGTTATTGTAGAATAAATGGAGAGTGCAACATTTGTATACAATATATTCTGGCTTCACTATGACTTAAAGTTAGTTAATAGGAGTAGCTGCAGGATTCAATGAGAGAAAAATATAGCAATGTGGAATGTTCAGGCTTCAGAGTAAACTGGTAGAAGATTGACACTTAGATGCAAACTAAGGTTTGTTGCAGGTTCACAGTACATAATATTATATAGAGCTGTGTGTCAGAATTAAGCAGAGCAACACAGGTGATAGACAAGTTGCAAGTTGTAGGCATTAATTACTGTTTGTGCATATATTTGCAAACTAAGGTTTGTTGCAGGTTCACAGTACATAATATTATATAGCGCTGTATGTCAGTAATAAGCAGAGCAGCACAGGTGATAGTCAAGTTGCAGGTTTAAGGCATCAATTACTGTTTGTGCATATATTGGAGAATCACATGAAAGCTTTTAACTGAACACATAAATGCAGAGTTCTAAATATGTTAACATATTTGTAGAAGGATATTTCAGCTATGACAACTTGTAGCAGAGAATAATTATAAAGTTCTGAGTAAGATGCTGTTGTAATAATTAGAGAGTGATGATAACCAAAAGTATACTTGATTTATAATAAAGTTCAGAGTTTGTTAAGTAGCAGTGTCTAGGTAACAAAATGAAATTATTTGGATACTTGCGATTTGCTGATTTTAAGCTGAAGCTGAAGCTTGAATAAGTTGGTAGCATTCATGCAGGATCAGCCACAGACCTCAGTTGTTTTCAGGAACACAACTTCAAAGTTAATGCCAAGCACATCAAACCTGAGAAGGCTTAAAAAGAGGCTGAGGAAATCAGGTGCATGAATGATTAATCAGGCAGGCAAGCTGAATGCAAATACTGCCCAAAACCAGCATGAGTGTCAGAATCAGGGAAGGCAGTCTTAAAGGGATAGTGACATTAGGCTGAGATATGTTACAGAACTCCTTCCTTAAAGACGACCTCCGGGCACCCAACACAATCCAAAAGGAGAGAGAACAAGAATGATATGGAGAGCCGGCAGTAGGTGTATGGAGGTAGTGAGTCCAATCAGAAATCAAGAAAGGAAGGTTGGGGATCTCTTGAAAAAGTAAAATGATGAAGCAAAGGCCAAGGAATTCAGGTATCAAAAGATCTTGGCAATGATGAGAGCAAAACTTGAAGTCATCTTTCTTGTAGTCATCGTAAGAATGCATGAACATAACATACAATGAGCTTCCTACCACAGAATCATCCTGAGGGTTGATAGGCAGATGTTCTTCATGATAGATGACCATGTACACAGCCAATGAAAAGGCAGCCAGTCCTAGACATATGAATAGGCTTTCCTCAGCTTCAGAAATAGAGATGCAGCAGTCTGGATTGATAACCAGATTATCCTCCTTTGGATCAGAGATTCGAGTATCCTCATAATTAACCTCTTGGCTGAAGATTAGATATACTACAAAAGAAAAAGCTATAACCACTTCTAAGCCAATAGCAGGGCTTTCTTCAAAGTAGGAGATAGGAGTGCAGAGTGCAAGATTTGTCTAGTTCTTGCCATCTTTTGATTCAATATGAAATGTCTCCTTACTGAATTCAGAATCAAGAGTGTCCTCACTTGGAACAGGTATATGAATGCCGACACCAGGGCAAGGTTCAGGAATACCCACATCAGGGCAAGGTACAGGAATATCCTCAATAGGATCAAGTGAAGGAATGCCCTCACCAGGGCAAGGTTCAGGAATACCCACATCTGGGCAAGGTTCAGGAATATCCTCAGTAGGATCGGGTGTAGGAATGCGCATGCCAGGGCAAGGTTCAGGAGTACCCACATCAGGGCAAGGTACAGGAATATCCTCAATAGTATCAAGTGAAGGAATGCCCTCACTAGGGCAAGGTTCAACTATAGAAAAAGAAAAAGAACACACTTTAGAGCCAGGAACTATACTCTCTTCTAAGCAGAGGGCATGGCTAGCTTCGGGATCAGGTGTTACTACACCCATTTCTGGGCTAAACAAAGGAATACCCATACCAGGGTCAAAAACAGGAGAGTTCACCTTGATGCCAGGTTTAGTAGTAATATCATGGAAAACAGGGACAGGAATGGTAACTGGGGAATCTTCTTGAAGAACTTTAGTACAAGTTTCAGGGGCAAGAACGTCCACTTGCGAACTAGGTTCAATGTTGTCCTCACAGGGTTCAGTATCAGGAATTCCTGTACAGGAAACTGATGTAGTAGAAAATGTAGGTTGATGCGAAGTATCTCCCAAGGAAAACAATTTCTTAGGTGCAGTAACAGAAGAATTTTGAGAAGGTGAATTGTACTGAATTATGCCACTCTCAGGTAGATGCAGAGGAATTGTGACACAAGATTCTGACTGAGAAGTTGTCTGGGGTTCAGCAGGCATACTTATTTGAGTTTGAATATCAGAGCTAAATTCTCCAGGGACTATCTGCGGTAAACTGAAAGGTTGTATATCTGGAACAAAATTATCTTTTGCTTCTAGCACAGGGTTTACAGACATTGAGGCAGCATGAGAGGGATGTAAGGAATCAGTAGTTGAAAGCAGTGTTTGTAATTGTAGAGTCTGAGAAGAGATACCATTAAATGCTTTAAAAACAGTCTGATGGCGACTAGAGACAACATCCAGCTTAGTGTTGAGAGTATCATGAGACAAGAGAGGATCTGGCACAACAGAAACTGAAACAGGAGATTCAGGCTGAGTTTCCTCTTTACAGTTCTGATTTTCTGTGGGCAGAAAGATTTTCTTTTTCTTCTTTATTTTAGAGAGCTTAGATAACTGATATTTCTTCCCAATATGAGGCTTCTTAGGGTGGTGCCACTGTGGCCTGGAGTACCTTATATCAGGTTGAGAACAGAAATCCTCTTCATCACTGGATGCATAATTCTAAAGTAATAAATCAGCATAGTAGTTGAGGGGACCATTTCTCCAAACCGCAGTCTGTAAACCAGATGTCTCTTCTTTCAGCTCTGAATCTGTCCAATCTACAGAATCCATGGGAATATCAGAAATAGGAAGATCAGTATTTTCATAAGAGATTTCATGATGGGAGCTGTCTGTATCATATATATTGTAAATATAGCTACCAAGGATGTCATTATAGCCAATTGGTTGAGGTTTTGTCTGAGTTTGTGGCAAATTAAAATTGCGCTCATATCAGTCTAATGCCAGTTCAGCTGGATCTGTGAAGTCATCCTCCTCGTTGACATATTCTGACTCAGAGTCAGTATCACCAGGATGGGAATCACAAACAGGAGGAGTAGATGGTATTCTGGAACAGTAGTCCTGTCTCTTTAAATCTTTAAATATCTGATTTTTTTCTGCTGATTCTATGAATACATCCTCTTCAGTTACATAGTCAGACTCAGAATCAGTTTCACCAAAATGGAAATCACGAACATGAGGAGTAGATGAAATTCTAGAAAAGTGGTTCTGTCTCTTTAAATATTTAAAGATCTGAATTTTTTCTGCTGAATCTATGGATACATTCTCTTCATTTTCATAGTCAGATTCTGAATCTGTTTCACCAAAATGGAATTCACGAACATGAGGAATAGATGAAATTCTAGAAAAGTGGTTCTGTCTCTTTAAATCTTTAAAGATCTGAATTTTTTTCTGCTGAATCTATGGTTACATTCTCTTCATTTTCATAGTCAGATTCAGGATCAGTTTCACCAAAATGGTATCCACGAACATGAGTAGAGGATAGTATAGAATGGGAGTACTGTGTCTTTAAATTTTTTAAAGTATGAAAATCTTCTGTTTTTCCTTTAGGGATAGCTTGGGTCTGAGAAAGGCTGTAATTTTTTAATTTCCTTCGAGGGTCGGTGCATCCACTACCACTGTGGAACCCTTTTTTAGGCATTAACTTTCTGTCATGTTCCGGTGTACTTGCGCTCAGGACACAGACCCTCGGGGCAGTGGTAGGGATTTGAAGACACCGACCCCTGACCTGGGGAAGAGTATCCTGGACGTAGATAGATGATATTCTGTGATTCATAGTTGCTAGAAGTTATTGTAGAATAAATGGAGAGTGCAACAATATATTCTGGCTTCACTGTGACTTATAGTTAGTTCTCAGAACACAGAGAAAAAACACAGACTTTTACACTCAACTGCTTCAATTGCCATCTAACTTACTACAGCTTGATTTCAGACACATTCTCTCTCAGAACACAGAGAAAAAACACAGGCCTAGATTTGGAGTTTGGCGGTAGCCGTGAAAACCAGCGTTAGAGGCTCCTAACGCTGGTTTTAGGCTACCACCGGTATTTGGAGTCACTCAAAAAAGGGTCTAACGCTCACTTTTCAGCCGCGACTTTTCCATACCGCAGATCCCCTTACGTCATTTGCGTATCCTATCTTTTCAATGGGATCTTTCTAACTCCGGTATTTAGAGTCGTGTCTGAAGTGAGCGTTAGAAATCTAACGACAAAACTCCAGCCGCAGAAAAAAGTCAGTAGTTAAGAGCTTTCTGGGCTAACGCCGGTTTATAAAGCTCTTAACTACTGTGCTCTAAAGTACACTAACACCCATAAACTACCTATGTACCCCTAAACCGAGGTCCTCCCACATCACCTCCACTCGATTAAAAAATTTTAACCCCTAATCTGCCGACCGTCACCTACGTTATACTTATGTACCCTTAATCTGCTGCCCCTAACACCGCCGACCCCTGTATTATATTTATTAACCCCTAACCTGCCCCCCACAACGTCGCCGCCAGCTACCTACAATAATTAACCCCTAATCTGCCGACCGCAAAGCGCCGCCACCTACATTATAGCTATGTACCCCTAATCTGCTGCCCCTAACACCGCCGACCCCTATATTATATTTATTAAGTCTAACCCTAACACTAACACCCCCCTAAGTTAAATATAACGAAATTAATTAACTCTTCTTAAATAAATTATTCCTATTTAAAGCTAAATACTTACCTATAAAATAAATCCTAATATAGCTACAATATAAATTATAATTATATTATAGCTATTTTAGGATTTATATTTATTTTACAGGTAACTTTGTATTTATTTTAACCAGGTACAATAGCTATTAAATAGTTAAGAACTATTTAATAGCTAAAATAGTTAAAATAATTACAAATTTACCTGTAAAATAAATCCTAACCTAAGTTACAATTAAACCTAACACTACACTATCAATAAATTAATTAAATAAAATACCTACAATTATCTACAATTAAACCTAACACTACACTATCAATAAATAAATTAAATACAATTCCTACAAATAAATACAATGAAATAAACTAACTAAAGTACAAAAAATAAAAAAGAACTGTTACAAAAAATAAAAAAATATTTACAAACAGAAATTTATTACAACAATTTTAAACTAATTACACCTACTCTAAGCCCCCTAATAAAATAACAAAGCCCCCCAAAATAAAAAAATGCCCTACCCTATTCTAAATTAATAAAGTTCAAAGCTCTTTTACCTTACCAGCCCTGAACAGGGCCCTTTGCGGGGCATGCCCCAAGAAGTTCAGCTCTTTTGCCTGTAAAAAAAAACATACAATACCCCCCCCCAACATTACAACCCACCACCCACATACCCCTAATCTAACCCAAACCCCCCTTAAATAAACCTAACACTAAGCCCCTGAAGATCTCCCTACCTTGAGTCGTCTTCACCCAGCCGAGCCAAATTCTTCATCCAAGCGGAGCAAGAAGAGGTCCTCCATCTGGTAGAAGTCTTCATCCAAGTGGGGCAGAAGAGGTCTTCCATCCGATTGAAGTCTTCATCCAAGAGGCATCTTCTATCGTCATCCATCCGGAGCGGAGCGGCAGCATCCTGAAGACCTCCGACGCGGAACATCCATCCTGGCCGACGACTGAACGACGAATGACGGTTCCTTTAAATGACGTCATCCAAGATGGCGTCCCTCGAATTCCGATTGGCTGATAGGATTCTATCAGCCAATCGGAATTAAGGTAGGAATATTCTGATTGGCTAATGGAATCAGCCAATCAGAATCAAGTTCAATCCGATTGGCTGATTCAATCAGCCAATCAGATTGAGCTTGCATTCTATTGGCTGATCGGAACAGCCTATAGAATGCGAGCTCAATCTGATTGGCTGATTGAATCAGCCAATCGGATTGAACTTGATTCTGATTGGCTGATTCCATCAGCCAATCAGAATATTCCTACCTTAATTCCGATTGGCTGATAGAATCCTATCAGCCAATCGGAATTCGAGGGACGCCATCTTGGATGACGTCATTTAAAGGAACCGTCATTCGGCTAGTAGGCGTCGGGAGAAGAGGATGTTCCACGTCGGATGGAAGATAATGGCTCCCGAAGAAAGAAGATTGAAGATGCCGTTGATAGAAGACTTCATCCGGATCATGGACCTCTTCAGCTCCCGCTTGGATGAAGACTTCAGCCGGATCATGGACCTCTTCAGCTCCCGCTTGGATGATGACTTCAGCCGGATCATGGACCTCTTCAGCCCCCCGCTTGGGCTTGGATCAGGACATCGGAGGAGCTCTTCTGGATCGATCGGTGAACCTGGTATGGTGAAGATAAGGTAGGAAGATCTTCAGGGGCTTAGTGTTAGGTTTATTTAAGGGGGTTTGGGTTAGATTATGGGTATGTGGGTGGTGGGTTGTAATGTTGGGTGGGTATTGTATGTTTTTTTTTCAGGCAAAAGAGCTGAATTCTTTGGGGCATGCCCCGCAAAAAGCCCTGTTCAGGGCTGGTAAGGTAAAAGAGCTTTGAACTTTAGTAATTTAGAATAGGGTAGGGCATTTTTTTTATTTTGGGGGGCTTTGTTATTTTATTAGGGGTCTTAGAGTAGGTGTGATTAGTTTAAAATTGTTGTAATATTTTTCTTATGTTTGTAAATATTTTTTTATTTTTTGTAACTTAGTTCTTTTTTTTATTTTTTGTACTTTAGTTAGTTTATTTCATTGTAGTTATTTGTAGGTTTTGTATTTAATTAATTTATTGATAGTGTAGTGTTAGGTTTAATTGTAGGTAATTGTAGGTATTTTATTTAATTTATTTATTGATAGTGTAGTGTTAGGTTTAATTGTAACTTAGGTTAGGATTTATTTTACAGGTAATTTTGTAATTATTTTAACTAGGTAGCTATTAAATAGTTCTTAACTATTTAATAGCTATTGTACCTGGTTAAAATAAATACAAAGTTACCTGTAAAATAAATATAAATCCTAAAATAGCTATAATATAATTATAATTTATATTGTAGCTATATTAGGATTTATTTTACAGGTAAGTATTTAGCTTTAAATAGGAATAATTTATTTAATAAGAGTTAATTTATTTCGTTAGATTAAAATTATATTTAACTTAGGGGGGTGTTAGTGTTAGTGTTAGACTTAGCTTTAGGGGTTAATACATTTATTAGAATAGCGGTGAGCTCCAGTCGGCAGATTAGGGGTTAATAATTGAAGGTGTCGGCGATGTTAGGGAGGGCAGATTAGGGGTTAATACTATTTATTATAGGGTTAGTGAGGCGGATTAGGGGTTAATAACTTTATAATAATAGCGGTGCGGTCCGGTCGGCAGATTAGGGGTTAATAAGTGTAGGCAGGTGGCGGCGACGCTGTGGGGGGCAGATTAGGGGTTAATAAATATAATATAGGGGTCGGCGGTGTTAGGGGCAGCAGATTAGGGGTACATAGGGATAATGTAAGTAGCGGCGGTTTACGGAGCGGCAGATTAGGGGTTAATAATAATATGCAGGGGTCAGCGATAGCGGGGGCGGCAGAATAGGGGTTAATAAGTGTAAGGTTAGGGGTGTTTAGACTCGGGGTACATGTTAGGGTGTTAGGTGCAGACGTAGGAAGTGTTTCCCCATAGCAAACAATGGGGCTGCGTTAGGAGCTGAACGCGGCTTTTTTGCAGGTGTTAGGTTTTTTTTCAGCTCAAACAGCCCCATTGTTTCCTATGGGGGAATCGTGCACGAGCACGTTTTTGAGGCTGGCCGCGTCCGTAAGCAACTCTGGTATCGAGAGTTGAAGTTGCGTTAAATATGCTATACGCTCCTTTTTTGGAGCCTAACGCAGCCATTCTGTGAACTCTCAATACCAGAGTTATTTTAAAGGTGCGGCCAGAAAAAAGCCAGCGTTAGCTACGCGGGTCGTTACCGACAAAACTCTAAATCTAGCCGACAGACTTTTACACTCAACTGCTTCAATTGCCCTCTAACTTACTACAGCTTGATTTCAAAAACATCCTTTCTCAGAACTCAGAGAAAATATACAGACTTTTACACTCAACTGCTTCAATTGCCCTCTAACTTACTACAGCTTGATTTCAGACACATTCTCTCTCAGAACACAGAGAAAAAACACTGACTTTTACACTCAACTGCTTCAATTGCCCTCTAACTTACTACAGGTAGCCTTCTGGAAAACAGCTTCATTATATTTTACCTACTAAGTTGTTTTATTGTATGTGTTTGTATATGTAGTGATAATTCCTTTTGTTTTGTTTCTATTTTAAATGTATATATTACAGGCTGTGCTAGTCATAATTTGCATACCTCTAGCTCATTGCACATCTTATCAACTTTGTCTGCCATTATGTTAAGTTAGTTTAAGCAGCTCTTGTCCATTTATCTGTCTATTTGTTTTAATGGTTTTATTTCACCCCTTGTATGTCTGTCTTATCTCTGTAATATTTTGTTTTTTGATGTGTTTTTTTTTTTTTTTGGTTTCTGCATGATTGACCCTTAGCTTAAAATGTCTATAAATGTACCCTCCCACTCATTTAACACACTTTCGCTGGGCCATCATTAACCAATATATCTCTCTCCTTCAGCTTGATTTCAGACACATTCTCTCTCAGAACACAGAAAAAACACAGACTTTTACACTCAACTGCTTCAATTGCCCTCTAACTTACTACAGGTAGCCTTCTGGAAAACAGCTTCCCTCCCACCCTACCCCTCACCCCACCCACCCCAAGCTCATTTCCTCATATATAGATAGTCTCCCACACAACTTTCAGTCTCCTGAAATGACAAGTGCAAACAGTGATCAGCACATCCTTCCATTCGCTTAACCCTATAGAATACACAGTACTTTTGTAATATTACGTTTCATATACCTTTTTGTTCCCTTATGCAATTGTTACAGTAATTCTGTGTCTTATGTTTTTAACTGGTTCCCAATTCTGTAAAAATGCTCAATATATTCATATTCCTTTTTGCTACCCTTTGTCTCTATAACAAACTACACTATTCAATTACTCCTTCTCCCTCTCCACCTGCACTGTTCATTAGCCCATCTCTCTTAAACTCACCTTACTTTTGTACTCATGAACTTTACCTATTCCTAAACACTCTCTCCCCTGCAACTCATCTCAAAAGCAGTCTCACTACTGCAAATCTGTATCTCATCTCATGCCACTCTCCCTCTTGCTTCTACTTACTGCTGGTGACATCTCCCCTAATCTTGGTCCCCAACCACTGACAAACCGTGCACATCCCTGTGTACCATCCCATACACTCAGAAAACAAAACTCTGTCTGCACACCTTACTCACATTCCTCTTGCATCTAAAGCCACTACCCCTTTCAATTGTGCACTCAGGGCGGTGGTTATACTTAATAAATCAGACTATATAGAGGAGATTGAACGTCAACTAGCAGATAGTCAAGTATATGAAAAACTAACCAGAGACCCCACTATACAAATTAACAAGGAAATAGAGAACATATTGCAATCAGCAGTTAAGAGGGAGATCATTTCAGAGAAATTTAAAGATGATTTATTTGAGAAAAATCCCATTAGACCTGTTATTTACGTGTTACCTAAGATCCATAAAGCTATTAATAAACCACCTGGGCGCCCTATTGTGGCTGGAATAGGGTCTGTGTTCTCAAACATTTCTGTCTTTTTGGACAAAGTATTACAACCCTTAATACAGAAAACTACCTCTTATATAAGGGACACAAATGATTTTTTATCCAAACTAAAAAATCTTGGGCAGGTTGGGGATAAATGCATATTATTTACACTAGATGTCTCCAGTTTGTATACCTCTATTAGGCATACTAGTGGAATTGCAGCAGTAGAAAACATATTGGAAATCTAGTAGCAATTATACTGCCCAAGAGATTGAGTTTCTGATAAATTTGTTGACTATCATTCTCTATCAGAACTATTTTTCATTCATGGACACTTACTACCTCCAAAAACAGGGTACAGCAATGGGCTCCAACGTCGCCCCCACATACGCCAACATATTTATGAGTAGTTTTGAGGAACATTTTGTATACTCGAATATGAATTTTCAAACATATGGTATCTCCTGGTGGAGATTTATCGATGATGTGTTTGGCGTGTGGGGGGCGACGTTGTGAGCCTTTTATCATTTATAGAAGATCTTAATTGTTCAGTGAATGGATTGAAGTTCAGTTTAAATATGAGCGAGGTAGGAGTAGAGTATTTGGATACTTATGTTTATAAGGATAAAGGTTTCTTGGAGACTGACCTGTACACAAAAAAACTGATAAGAATAATTTGTTACAGTATGGCAGTTGCCACCCAGAAAGTGTGTTCAGAGCAATACCCAAGAGTCAGTTCACTAGAGTGAAGAGGATTGTCTCAGATGGTAGCAAGTGCAAACAGAGACTGGGAGAAATGGCCAATAAGTTCATCACTAGGAACTACCCAGAAAAACTAATAACAGAACAGCTTGTGAATGTTGAGGAGGGTTTAGGACAGAGCCAAAAACAGACAGACAAAAGAAATGAGAACAATATGATATTTGTAACACATCATAATAGATTGAGTGGAAAGATTGCAGGTATCCTAAAAAAACATTGGCACATCATTAGGGAATGCAACCCACAGGTGGAAGAATTCAAAAAAGAACCAATGATTGCGTACAAGAGAAATAAAAGAATTAGGGATTGGATCATACACACAGACATAGGCCCTGGAAAGAGAAGTATACAATCAACAATTGGTAGTAGCAATAATGGCTGCTATCCATGTTTAAACTGTAGCCATTGCAGCTCAATGATAAAAGGCAAATACTTCTACCATCCTACGAGTGGTAGGAAGTTTACAATAAACAAACATTTTACATGCAGAGCAAAATATGCTATTTACATGATTAAATGTCCGTGTGGATTTATATTGGCGAGACCTGCAGAGAGGTAAGGGAGAGGATAACGGAACACAAATCTAACATAAGGTGTAATAATAAAGAAGCACCAGTATCCTCTCACTTCCTCTCTGCAGGTCACAACATAAGTCAGCTTAGATTCTTAGTTATAGACCAGGTGATGAAACCAAGGAGGGGGGGGGCGATAGAGAGCATCTCCTAAAAGTTAGGGAGATGTTCTGGATTCACAAACTGGATTGCCTTATCCCCAAGGGCCTCAATAAAGACTTTGATTGGAGTCTATTTTACTAAAGGAAATCATACATGGATAAGGTTAGGATTGTTTGTATATTTTCTGGTTGCTCATGGGCGCATAAAAATGGCTTGTGAATAGCAGGGTGTTATAATGGTAAAATGAAGGATAAATGAATCAATTAAAGTGAAAGAATTCTTCTCAATAAAAATACATTCTGCAAAGGAATAAATCTTGATTGATGTAAACATACTCTGTAGACTGTGTAGACATTGTGGATGTTTGGATTTTATGCTCCTCTTTTAATATTGTATATAGGTTTTATGTTTATATTTTAAATGATATGTATACTGTTCACCCATTCTATTGAAAAACAAAGAGACATCAAAAGTAAAAAGAGTGTACTATATTTTACAACCAACAGGTGTCACTATTGCATGTTGCAATACATGTTTTTTCACACAATGGGTTAATGAACAGTTGATGAATAATTAACAGGTGAGGGTATAAAAAGCATGAACCTGTATAATTAAGATGTACATGACTAAGAGCCACATTGGCTTGAAACGTTGTATGTTTGGACCCAGGATAAGAAAATAAACTGATATGGTGGCTGGAGTTTTTTGAAGTTTGTGATTGTGCTGTGGACCTGGCAAGTCTGCTGCTCCGTGCCCCATAAGAGAAAGATTCAGGTGTGCTGTTTTCCACTTTTTGGATTTTACCATCCCATAGACTCAGAAAACAAAACTCTGTCTGCGCACCTTACTCACATTCCTCTTGCATCTAAAGCCACTACCCCTTTCAATTGTGCACTCTGGTACTCTCTTTGCAACAAGCTCACTTCTATACATGACCTCTTCATCTCCCGCTCCCTCAACCTTCTGGCCCTAACAGAAACCTGTCTCTCTCCCATAGACACAGCATCCACTGCTGCTCTGTCACATGGGGTCTCCACTTCAGCCACACTCCTAGGTCTGGTAATAGACAAGGAGGTGGTGTAGGTATTTTACTTTCCTCTCGTTGCACCTTTCAACAAATACATCCTATCTCTTCCCTCACTTTTCCCTCATTCGAAACCCACATGATTCGCTTATTCTCCCCTCTCTCTGTACGTGTTGCAGTCATATACCGACCCCCTGGCTCCTCAACTCAATTTCTAGATCACTTGGCTGCCTGGCTACCTTATTTCCTTTCCTCAGACACTCCTACCCTCATTCTTGGCAACTTCAACATCCCCCTTAACAATCCCACTGCCTCATCTGCTAAACAACTTCTGCAACTCACTTCCTCTTTCGGTCTGTCACAATGGACTGATTCTCCCACTCACAAAGATGGTCAATCTCTTGACCTGATCTTTAGCTATCGATGCACTCTCTCAAACTTCTCAAACTCCCCTTTTCCTCTTTCTGACCACCATCTACTTACCTGCAACATATCATCCCTTCCTACAACTCTCCCACCTTCTACTCCTCACACCAAACTTCACAGAAGCATTATGTCTTTAGATCAGCAACAACTTGCTAATTCCCTTAAACCGCTCCTCTCGTCCTTCTCCTCCTTTTCCTGCCCTGAACAATCTATCTGCCACTATAATTCCACCCTTATATCCTTCCTTGACAATCTCGCCCCTCTTACCACTGCTCAGAAATCACACACTTATCCCCAGCCCTGGCATACTCCTCTGACACAGTACCTACGCAGATGTTCCCGTACTGCTGAATGGCATTGGAGAAAATCACGGAGTTCAGCTTATTTTCTTCCTTACAAATTCATCTTGAACTCCTACTACTTTGCCCTTAATCTCCACAAGCAACACTACTTCTCTACTCTTATCTCTAATCTTTCTTCAAACCCAAAACGTCTGCTCTCCACTTTTAATACTCTCCTCCGCCCTCCCCCACTTCCTAATACAACTTCTCTGTCAGCTCAAGACCATACCTTCAGTGTAGCCTTCTCTGGGGCCTCCTCTGCCCCGTCACCACTTTCTGTCGGAGTACCGCAAGGCTCTTTCCTCGGTCCCCTTCTCTTCTCAATCTATACATCATCACTAGGTTCCCTAATTAAGTCCCACGGTTTCCAATATCATTTCTATGCCGATGACACCCAAATCTACTTCTCTGCACAAGACCTATCTCCTTCCTTGCTAACCCGTGTCATTAACTGTCTTTCTCACATCTCTTCCTGGATGTACTCTCACTACCTCAAGCTAAATCTCTCCAAAACTGATCTCCTCATTTTCCCCTCTTCTTCCAAAATCTCCACCCCCAATATCTCTATAACTGTCGACAACTCCATCATTACCCCTACCCCACATTTGACTCAGATCTTTCCTTCACTCCTCACATTCAGTCCTTGGCTACAGCCTGCCGCTTCCACCTTAAAAACATCTCTAAAATTAGACACTTCCTTACACAAGACACAACTAATATTTTAATCCACTCTCTCATTCTTTCCCACCTTGATTACTGCAACTCTGTCTCCTTTACAATCCATAATGAATGCCTCTGCCAGACTCATCTTCCTTACAGGTCGCTCTTCATCTGCTGCGCCTCTCTGCCAATCCCTTCACTGGCTTCCTCTTGCCTCTAGGATCAAACACAAAACTCTCACTCTTACATACAAAGCCCTCAACTGCACTGCTCCCCCCTACATCTCAGACCTTGTCTCCAGATACTCTCCCTCCCGTCCCCTTCGCTTTGCTCACGACCTCCTACTCTCCTCCTCTCTTGTCACCTCATCACACTCCCGTTTACAGGACTTCTCCAGACTGGCTCCCATCTTGTGGAACTCTCTGCCTCGCTCCACAAGACTCTCTTCTAGTTTTAAAAGCTTCAAGTGCTCCCTAAAGACTCTACTGTTCAGGGACGCATACAACCTATGCTAACCTTTCCTAATACCAGTTCCTCTCCTCCACTGCAATCCCCTGAACCCCCTTAGCATGTAAGCCTAAAAGTCCAGCTGTTTGTAGATCACCTTCTTAAGAGCTGACTACAACAGTGCAACTCTTGGCAGGGCCCTCTACCCTATAATTGTTTTGTTGTACTTCCCCTTTGTTTACAGTGCTGCGGAATCTGTTGGCGCTCTACAAATAACCAATAATAATAATAATAATAGGAGTAGCAGGATTCAATGAGAGAAAAATATAGCATTGTGGAATGTTCAGGCTTCAGAGTAAACTGGTAGAAGATTGACACTTAGATGCAAACTAAGGTTTGTTGCAGGTTCACAGTACATAATATTATGTAGAGCTGTATGTCAGAATTAAGCAGAGCAACACAGGTGATAGACAAGTTGCAAGTTTTAAGCATTAATTACTGTTTGTGCATATATATGCAAACTAAGGTTTGTTGCAGGTTCACAGTACATAATATTATATAGCGCTGTATGTCAGTAATAAGCAGAGCAGCACAGGTGATAGTCAAGTTGCAAGTTCAAGGTATCAATTACTGTTTGTGCATATATTGGAGAATCACATGAAAGCTTTTAACTGAACACATAAATGCAGAGTTCTGAAAATGTTAACATATTTGTAGAAGGATATTTCAGCTATGACAACTTGTAGCAGAGAATAATTATAAAGTTCTGAGTAAGATGCTGTTGTAATAATTAGAGAGTGATGATAACCAAAAGTATACTTGATTTATAATAAAGTTCAGAGTTTGTTAAGTAGCAGTGTCCCACTGTCCAGGTAACAAAATGGAATTATTTGGATACTTGCGATTTGCTGATTTTAAGCAGAGGAAATAGGGAAGCTGAAGCTTGAATAAGTTGGTAGCATTCATGCAGGATCAGCCACAGACCTCAGTTGTTTTCAGGAACAAAACTTCAAAGTTAATGCCAAGCACATTAGACCTGAGAAGGCTTAAAAAGAGGCTGAGGGAATCAGGTGCATGAATGATTAATCAGGCAGGCAAGCTGAATGCAAATACTGCCCAAAACCAGCATGAGTGTCAGAATCAGGGAAGGCAGTATTAAAGGGATAGTGACATTAGGCTGAGATATGTTACACGAGATGAGAAATCCCACCTTAGCTCTGTTAGAGGGAAACGTGTGAGGTAACATCTCAAAGTAAATGCCCACCTGGTTCAAAAACCCTCTGCACTGATTAGAATCGCCTCCATAACGCTGAGGTAGAGGTGCAGAACTGGACATGCTCCTGGTAGGACTAGGTGCAGCAGCGGAAACAGGAGCAGCCATAACTTGAGGGACACTTTGGTCCAAATGTGCAGTGTGAGTCAGCAGGGTTTGCAGTGCTAATGCAAATTGATCCAAGTGGTGATCCTGTTCATCCATCCTGGAAATGATGGCAGGTAAAGGTGGATTATTAGCACCATCAGGATTCATGGCCCTTGCGTCATGTCAGGGTGCCAGGAATCAGACTGAGATGAGAAGTGAAAAAATAATCACACCTTTATTAATAGCAAAAAATAATAAAAAGTCCACAATTCAAATAACAAGCCAGGAATCAAAACCAGAGCTGGTAGTCAGACGAGCCGAGTCAGGAGCCAAAGCGAGTAGTCAGACGAGCCGGAATCAGGAACAAGGAGAACAGCAGAGTCAGGAACAAGTCAGGGATCAGGAACCAGGAGGGACGTCAGACAGCCAGGTAATACACAGGAGCTCTCACAAACAGGTCTGAGACAACACAAGGGCAAAGCATACTGAACAGAGGCCCTTTAAATAATAAGTGATGACATCACAATTCTGAGACTGCATCCTGTCTCACACAGATTATGTACACCAGTCTGGCCATAAAATAAAGTGCAGGAAATGAGCAGCATCACACAGTATGCACCAGAGTCAGCAAGAGAGGTGAGTAAAATGGCTGCCAGCAGCACATGGCAAACAAAACAGGGAAAAAACCCTGACACTCTCACCTTTAAACCTTACCAGTGGCGTCTATATGATACAATGTTATAAGACAACTTAATACTACAACAAATGGAGAAATCTCTATCTGAATACTTTCTAAACAATGATACACCAGATATTGACCCGTTTATACTCTGGGAAGCACACACATGCTTTGTAAGAGGAGAGATGATAAAAATCAAATCCACTTAACGTAAGAATCATAGATTACAATATTTAGACCTTACCAGTAGCTATTAACATTGACCCAACCGACCACCTCTCTCCCTGCGGTGCAGAGCTCCCTGGAGGATTTTGGCCTATGTTCTAACTACTCAGTCAACCAACACAAATCATAAATCTTCCCCATTAACCTGAGCGAAGGAGATACCCAGACACTTTGACTCCATTCACCATATTTAATCCAGCATACATCTCTAAAGTATTTGGGGGTTCATCTTTCAAACAACTCTCAACAGCTATTTGACCTAAACTATGAAGCCCTCTTAACCAATCTTACTAAAGACACCTCATTATGGTTACATAAAAAGATATCTTGGACAGGCAGAATTGGGGTAACCAAAATGACCATTCTCCCCAAAATACTCTATTTGTTCCAAACCCTCCCTATACCACTCCCAGAAATGTATCTTTCTAGACTTCAAACAATAGTGAACTCATACATCTGGAGGAAACGCCCACCCAGAATTGCCAGATCTACCCTATACCTTCCGAAAATATTCGGAGGCTTAGGAGTCCCTGATATAACTAAATATTGTACTGCAGTGTTCTTGAGAAGGATTGCAGATTGGTGCACATTTTCCCAAAATCATGATTAAACATGGCTGATCTTGGAACATGATATCACTAGCTCTGTACAACTTGGTGTGTACTGTTGGCAACACAAGGTGAATCAACCTACCTTAATTAAAGCCTATCCCATTATAAAAGAAGCATTTACTATTTGGTCACGTGTGCAACATACACGCCAAGGCCTTTCCACGGTCCCTTCTCCACTGACAACTGCATTGTCCAATGCTGACTTTCCAATAGGGATGTCTATAACTCCGAAATTAAAAGTTAATCTGCACAACCTACACCTACTAGAAGTAGGCAAATCAATACCTAAACAGCATTTGATAGATCTCAACACTACACAATTCACCCACTGGTTCAGATACCTACAACTTCAACATTTCATAGACACACACAAACTCAAACATTTGATACTAAGGGACCGTACACCACTAGAAAAACTCTGTACTCTTGACTCCTCCCCACCACACTCCATTTCGATAATATACCAACTACTCATTGCACCCTCAGAAATTATACATACTTCTACGATTACATCCTGGCATAAGGAGCTCCCATATACTCTCACAGAGAAGGAATGGTGTGTCATTTTCCAAAATACAGCTAAATCAGCACACTCTTCTACCCTATTGGAAACCAATTATAAATTTTTACTCCGATGGTACCTTACCCCCCATAGGTTAAAATACATCTTCCCGAGGCATCTGACAGACGCTGGAGAAAATGTTCGGAAGTGGGCACTCCTTACCACATATGGTGGACATGCCCCAAAATAGTGAAATTCTGGAAGGGCATAAGCTCTGAAATGAGTAACCTCTTGACTTTCGACATACCCTTAGATCCCATAGTATTTCCATGTTATTCCTAAATTCTCCTTCAAACAACATGCATCACTTTTTCAATTGGCCATTTGCAGTGCTAAGCAAGTAATCCCTAGACTGTGGAAATCTGACTCTGCTCCTACATTGTCTATGTGGCTGGCACAAATGAAACTTAACTTGTCTTTAGGAAGGTACTTTTATTATACAAATGGAAAGTTGGAGTATTATGCTGAAATTATGTTCTTTTGGGAGTCCCATTTCCAGCCCAAACAGACGAGACCTACATGACACGAGAAGGTAAAGACTTCCTCACAGGATCTTAAACCTAGCATTAGGTTCCCTCCCCTCTCTTCCTCTGAATCTGTTTTCCGCTATACCATATAAGGGAGAAATACATACACCTATTCCTATACATACCCTCAAGCGAAATTCTCATACAACTGTATATATTGTTACAGGCCGACGTCCTTGCAAATGTCCTTGCTGTAGTGGTTATATGTATGCGACTGTTGTAAAACTGTAAGATTGTTATTTCCTTTTCTTAATTAAGTTCTAATGGTCTAACCTACTGACTATTGATTACTGCAAGAAGGCCTTGAAAGCAAACTCTACAAGCCTTTAAAGACTGAAATCAAGGCAACCAATGTGACCATAGTATGTTTATGTAAATGTTCTTTTATTGTAATTTTAAATTTTGACACAAATAAAAGATTAAAAAAAAAAAATACAGGTTACACCCATGGAACGGTCAGTAAACTCCCACTGAAAGCCTATATATTTGTCATGTCTGCGATTGCCTTTGTTCATAAAGAAAAAAAAAAACACTTCATATTTAAACTATAGGAGCTGGGGGATTGTATAGTATAATGTTAGAATAAGTAAGTAAACTGTAAACGTGATTGTACTCATCTTTTATTGTGTCCTTAGAAGTGTATTTCTACTTATTTTAAGATTGCGATTGTGTGTTTTCAATATTTAAATTTACATTATATTGAGAACGTGCAATCGCAATATTCACAATATTGCAATTGCATTTTTGTGTTTTCATATTTCACAATATAGTGATCACGTTCTCGCATTTTCATATTTCACAATATTGTGATCACGTTTTCGCTTTTCTAATATAAATTTTTCCGAACATTGTGATCGCACTGTAGCAAACGTATTCTATATTAATATATATTTTAGATATAGATATATCTTTTATATAGAACAGGTTTGCTACAGTGCGAACACAATATTATAAGTAAAACACAATTGTGCAATTGCAATATTATGATATATGATTATTACAAATGCAAAAACACAATTATATATATATATATATATATATATATATATATATATATATACAGTTGCAAGAAAAAGTATGTGAACCCTTTGGAATGATATGGATTTCTGCACAAATTGGTCATAAAATGTGATCTGATCATCATCTAAGTCACAACAATAGACAATCACAGTCTGCTTAAACTAATAACACACAAAGAATGAAATGTTGCCATGTTTTTATTGAACACACCATGTAAACATTCACAGTGCAGGTGGAAAAAGTATGTGAACCTTTGGATTTAATAACTGGTTGAACCTCCTTTGGCAGCAATAACTTCAACCAATTGTTTCCTGTAGTTGCAGATCAGACGTGCACAATGGTCAGGAGTAATTCTTGACCATTCCTCTTTACAGAACTGTTTCAGTTCAGCAATATTCTTGGGATGTCTGGTGTGAATCGCTTTCTTGAGGTCATGCCACAGAATCTCAATCGGGTTGAGGTCAGGACTCTGACTGGGCCACTTCAGAAGGTGTATTTTCTTCTGTTTAAGCCATTCTGTTGTTGATTTGCTTCTATGCTTTGGGTCATTGTCCTGTTGCAACACCCATCTTCTGTTCAGCTTCAGCTGGTAGACAGATGGCCTTAAGTTCTCCTGCAAAATGAATCAGCCAATCAGATTGAGCTTGCATTCTATTGGCTGTTCCGATCAGCCAATAGAATGCGAGCTCAATCTGATTGGCTGATTGGATCAGCCAATCGCATTGAACTTGAATCTGATTGGCTGATTCCATCAGCCAATCAGATTTTTCCTACCTTAATTCCGATTGGCTAATAGAATCCTATCAGCCAATCGGAATTCGAGGGACGCCATCTTGGATGACGACATTTAAAGAAACCTTCATTCGGACTTAGGACGTCGGAAGAAGAGGATGGATCCGCGCTGGAGGTCTTCAAGATGGAGCCGCTCGTCATCGGATGAAGATAGAAGATGCCGCTTGGATGAAGATGGTTCCCGGTCCGGATCTCCTCTTCTGCCCGGATAGGATGAAGACTTTGAAGCCTCTTCTGGACTTCTTCTTGCCGCTTGATAGAAGACTTCAGCCGGATGATGGATCTCCAGCCCCCGCTTGGGCTTGGATGAAGACTTCGGAGCCTGGAACGATCGGTGATACCTGGCATGGTGAAGACAAGGTAGGAAGATCTTCAGGGGCTTAGTGTTAGGTTTATTTAAGGGGGGTTTGGGTTAGATTACGGGTATGTGGGTGGTGGGTTGTAATGTTGGGTGGGTATTGTATGTTTTTTTTTACAGGCAAAAGAGCTGAATTCTTTGGGGCATGCCCCGCAAAAAGCCGTTTTAAGGGCTGGTAAGGTAAAAGAGCTTTTCTATTTTAATTTTAGAATAGGGTAGGGCATTTTTTTATTTTGGGGGGCTTTGTTATTTTATTAGGGGGCTTAGAGTAGGTGTAATTAGCTTAAAATTGTTGTAATATTTTTATTATGTTTGTAATTAATTTTTTTATTTTTTGTACTTTAGTTAGTTTATTTAATTGTATTTATTTGTAGGTATTTCATGTAATTAATTTATTGATAGTGTAGTGTTAGGTTTAATTGTAGATAATTGTAGGTAATTATTTAATTAATTTATTGATAGTGTAGTGTTAGGTTTAATTGTAACTTATTTTACAGGTAATTTTGTAATTATTTTAACTAGGTAGCTATTAAATAGTTATTAACTATTTAATAGCTATTGTACCTGGTTAAAATAAATACAAAGTTGCCTGTAAAATAAATATTAATCCTAAAATAGCTACAATATAATTATTATTTATATTGTAGCTATATTAGGGTTTATTTTACAGGTAAGTATTTAGCTTTAAATAGGAATAAGTTATTTAATAAGAGTTAATTTATTTCGTTAGATTTAAATTATATTTAATTTAGGGGGGTGTTAGTGTTAAGGTTAGACTTAGCTTTAGGGGTTAATACATTTCTTATAGTAGCGGTGAGGTCCGGTCGGCAGATTAGGGGTTAATTATTGTAGGTAGCTGGCGGCGACATTGTGGGGGCAGATTAGGGGTTAATAAATATAATATAGGGGTCGGCGGTGTTAGGGGCAGCAGATTAGGGGTACATAGGTATAATGTAGGTGGTGGCGGTGTACGGAGCGGCAGATTAGGGGTTAAAAAAATATGCAGGGGTCAGCGATAGCGGGGGCGGCAGATTAGGGGTTAATAAGTGTAAGGTTAGGGGTGTTTAGACTCGGGGTACATGTTAGGGTGTTAGGTGCAGACTTAGAAACTGTTTCCCCATAGGAGACAATGGGGCTGCGTTAAGAGCTGAACGCTGCTTTTTTGCAGGTGTTAGGTTTTTTTTCAGCTCAAACGGCCCCATTGTTTTCTATGGGGGAATCATGCACAAGCACGTTTTTTAAGCTGGCCACGTCCGTAAGCACCGCTGGTATTGAGAGTTGCAATGGCGGTAAATATTCTATACGCTCCCTTTTTGGAGCCTAACGCAGCCCTTCTGTGAACTCTAAATACCAGCGGTATTTAAAAGGTGCGGGAGAAAAAAAGCCAGCGTTAGCTACGCGGGTCGTTACCGACAAAACTCTAAATCTAGCCGTCTGTGTCTGTGGCAGAGAAACAGCTCAGCAAGTAATCCAAAGGAGCGTTGTTTGAGGTGCTGGCATAGTTCCTAAAATCTAGCCATGTGGTGACTCAGGCTGTCTTGTGGATTTGCATTCCTTGCAGTAGCCATTTCAGTTTTTGGATGATTGAGGTCTTTTGTGTCGACTCCCCTTTCCTAAAGATGTCTTTTCGCTTGTGTCCCTTCTTATGGAAAGATTATGTAGATAGATAAATTCTGTGCAGGTCTGGTGATGGCAGAATACAGAGGGATACAGAGGGGGGTAGCGTTGCCTAACATAAGCCACAGCTCTAGGCCTCTACTGTCTTGTTTCGGGCTCCATTATCAAAAATACAGCATCATGTATTAGGGTATGTAAAGCGCTACCATGTGCTAAAGCCAAGTAGTGTTCAAGGGAAATGATATATGCTGTGAAAGTCTCCTGTAAACGGCGGGTTATTGGAGTGTTAGCCAGAGCTCTGGAAAGTGCGATCAATCGGGATAGCTGCTAAGACATACCCCTGTTTATTATTTTTATACATTATTATGAAAAGGTTTTTTTTTTTTTTTTAAATGTTCAGAAAATAAACACTATTACTTAAAAAAATACAGATTGCAAAAACCTCCCCTGAATAAACTGGGTTACCAGTGCAGACAGATCAATATCTCTGTATCCTTTACTCTGCATATCAGTACCACTGTGAGCAACTTATGAATAAACTGGGGACAGACTATCAAACACCCTCATCTTTTTATTAGGCATCGCATCTATCAAAGGAGTTATTAAGAAGGTGTAGGCATGGAACAGTTCACTATTACAGAAGTATGATAAACACTTTGCCAGATTTGAGCTTATCCTACAACGTAAATTTGGGATAGAGCCTGAAATGGAATGGCCACAGCAATTCTGTGGAAACAGAGAACACTGCAGATAAAAATGCAGCAAACTCTTTTGAGTTCTTGCAGGTCACAGAGAATGCAAACTTGCAGAGTAAGACCTTTATAAATATAAAAGGCTAGATTACAAGTGGAGTGCTTGGTTAACTTCACTAGACTGAGACTTTTTGCACGCTCATATTACAAGTTGAAAGTAAATAGTTTGTGCGTGAGCGAAACCGACACGCGCTAACAAAATATCGTAACCGCATTAACGTATTCTCCCCGTAGAAGTCAATGGAGAGCGCAAGCTGTAAAAAAAAACCCGGCAAGAGTTATGAAAATATCACATTCCAATGTTCTTCACATAAAGAACAATGTAATGTTTATTGTAAATACATATTTTATATATGTATATATATATATATATATATATATATATATATATACTGTATATACCTGTATATTTATACCTATAGATATATAGGTATAAATATGTATTTTACATTAACACTATCAGATATATATAGAAATATATATTTAATAATAAAAAGTACATTCTTTTCTATGTGAAGAACATAGGAATGTTAAATAAGTGTAACGTGCATCGGGGCTTGCAACTTAACACTAACACAGTTGGGTTAACACACATGAAGAACTGCTATCTACAGGAATAGATATACAGGTATATATATATATATATATATATATATATATATATACTATCAGATTGTGTATATATGAGTGTAACTAATTTTAAATGTATTTATGTTGTGTTTGGTGCAACATTTTTTTTTAAACTCACTACCCGTTACGCAAGCTTTCAAGTCAAGCTAATCCGACGAGCATAAATTACTATTGTGCTTTCACGTTTGCGTTTATTTTTAACTTGTAATATGAGCGCTCCTTTCGTCATACACAAAAAAGCCGAAAAAACAATATTGATTGGGTGCAAAAGTTAGCACACCATTTGTAATCTAGCCCTAATTTTTTTTATTTACAAACAATCTTGATTGTAATCAAGCAAAAACATTATACACATTTAAAACACAATTTAGCATTTAAGCCATACATAAAAAAAATTAAGGGACTGTAGAACATATTAATTAAATTATAATTAACAAATTAAAACACAAATAAAAAACATTAACACATTATAAACAGAACATATTTAACCCAAGCAAGCAAATACCAGATCGCTTCAATGGCAATATGAAAGTGGGCTAATGGAAAACTTTGGCAGAAACACATTTTTAAATAAATAAATGATAAATATATATATATATGTGTATATACCCAAGATAGGGAATATGCAATAATATAAAATAGGGGCGCTATCTTGATGTACAAAATAACAGCAAAATACAAAATTGTAAATAGTCACAGTTCTTAGTATATATAATTCCTGGATATAATATCACTTAGGCATATACATACAAACAATAATAAAATATAGAAATGCACAAATATAGATATTGGTGTCCTCATAGACAAAAATAAAGTCCAAAAATATCCCCAATAATTACAGAGATGAAAGGCAGCTCTCCTCGATGTATAAGGCCGTCCACAACGAGTTAATCTATAAAGAAGCAGAGAAGGCGCCACATAGCATAATTCCGTATAGTGAATCAAGATATAAAATTGTAGCTCAAATGCAATCACGTGTAAAAAAGCACCAAGATGTGGTGCTGACTGGGCAAACCGGAACCTCAGAGTTGTCCGGTAAACTCTCCTCTCAAGCAAAGACTCCCAGAAGCCAAAATGGTAGTCACCAAAAAGGCTATGTTGTCAGGCAAGGCACTGTTCCACCTCCAGCAGTTTATGAGTTTATTCCAAATAAATGTATCCAAAGAGAAGCAATGTAGCAAGATTGTATATAATAAAAGTGCTTATTTAAACACATTAAAAACACAGCAACGCGTTTCTCAGTATCATGTACTGTTTCCTCAGGCTGAAATCGATTTCACGTGAGTGCATTTGAGCAACAATTTTATATCTTGATTCACTATACAGAATTATGCTATGTGGCACCTTCTCTGCTTCTTTATAGATTAAATAAATAAATAATTTCTATGTTCAACATTTTAGCTATTGTATTGACCAATTCAAAATATTGAATTCATGGGCCCCTATTTAACAAAGTCTGGCAGACCTGATCCGACAGTGCGGATCCGGTCCGCCAGAGCTTGCTAAATACGGAGAGCAATACGCTCTCCGTATTCAGCATTGCACCAGCAGCTCACAAGAGCTGATGGTGCAACACCGTCCCCTGCATACTCGCGACCAATGGGCCGCCAGCAGGGAGGTGTCAATCAAACCGATCGTACTCGATCGGTTTGAATTCCGGCGATGTCTGTCCTTATGGAGCAGCGGTCTTTGTGCAGGCTCGCCAGAAACACGGCATCAAGCTCCCTTCAGAGCTTCATAGATAGGCCCCCATATGTGAAACAAATATTAGTTTAGATTATTCCAAGGTGAGGGGTGTCTTGGTCAGTCAAGAGAGAGGACATTGGTGCAATAGAAGGGGACTATAATTCAGCAGCATGGGTTAGAGTCTCCTCCCTAGCTGAGAGGTCAGCATAAGGGTAACCATTATCATCATCATCCCACAGCTCATTCATTAATAGTTATTTCTCTCTGGGTGGGAGCTATGGTTCCCTATCCCATCCCCAGTCTACATAGCTGCTTTCTGCTCATTGGTCATTTTGTGCTTGAGCTCCCTTTTGCAGTCATGGAAGTGGTGCTTCACAGAGTCCACACTTCTCCAACAATTCTCCACTGCATTTATAGCATCCACTATGTCCTGCTGTATCTTTTGCTTGTATGGTCAACTCACTGCTGTCTTCTCCATCCTCCTAGCTCTTTACATATATGCCCTAATAAGGGTCTCCTTATCCTCAATACCTTCCTTACCTTATTCTGGATCTCCTCTGTGATGCAGGTGCAGACTGCTTGCCTCCAGACTGCATTGTGCACTCTCTGTGCTCTTGCTCTGTCCCTGTGGTTCACCCTCTAAACCTAGTCTACTGGGCTGAGCATCTCAGAATCCTCTGTATGTGTATGTTGGTGGAGTCCCTGTCCTTTTTCCTGTCCCTGATCTTCTCATTTATGTGTCCTCTCTCCTGTCCCTGTCCTCTCTCCTGTCCCCTATCGATCTCCCTGTCCCCTCTCCTCTCCCTGTCCCCTCTACCCTCCATCTGAGACACAGAAAAAATAAAGTAATTGTGGTAAAACCAAATAAAAAGTGCCTAAAATTGTAAATGGGTTTATGGGGGAAGGGATAAAAGGTTAAGGGAAATAAAAACACACAGACAAACCTGACAAACTAATAGGGAAATAAACAGGATCACACATTAGGAATGATTTAATAAAGCAAACAAAGAGAACTTTAAAATATAAAGGCTTGCGAATATGTAAAGAAAGGGTATGAATAGGGAAAGTGGTTGCGGGAAGAGTAAAGAGTTAAATGGAAGGGTTATATAGCGTATGTGTGTGTGTAGTGTAGTGTTGTGTAGGCCCTAAAGCTATATGCATGTATCTATTGAATATGTGTGTGTGTTAATAAATCCAATATGTCTATAACCTCACTATAGGTTATAATAAAGTGTAAGACAGAGAAAAAAAAACATAAAACAAAAAATGCACCCACAATAATCGTACACTCGACTATAAATACTAACTCAACCGACACACACACACACACACACAGAAAACTAGTTAAGTCAGCTCCAGAACAACATTTCACTACTGGCCCAGAGTTGAGCATAGCTTCTGAACCAATCTGGGACATCTTATGTGCATAGCTGCCAATCACAAGACTTGTTCATCTTAGGATCGGCAGTGTATTGTGACTACAAAGCTAACTTAAATTGTGTGTTTAATCCCTTTTGCAGTATTTAAAGACATTGGCCTCTAGTTATCAAGCCATCATCCGCAAATACGCTGGAATTCCGCAGCGTATTTGTGGCGAGGCTGATTCGCTGTAGTTATCAAGCCCTACAGACCGGCAAAACTAAAATCTAGTGACGTAACCATACGATCCGCTGGACTCAGTCCGACACAGATCGATGTTTATGTCACTCCAGATGTTCCGAACGCAAGTTCGGCACAATCTGACTACTTTTGCTAGTTATCAAAGAACTAGCAGGTACGCTCGCCACTATTCCGGACCAGCGTACCTGGTTTTCAATCCGCCTCCCTGGAGGCGGCGGATCCCATAGGAATCAATGGGAGTCTGACAGCAGTGAGAGCTAATGTTCGCTGCTGCCCGATATCCCATTGATGCCTATGGGAAGTGTCTGCACCTAACACCCTAACATGTACCCCGAGTCTAAACACCCCTAATCTGGCCCCCCTACACCGCCCCCGCCTACATTAAACTTATTAACCCCTAAACTGCAGCTCCCAGACCCTGCCGCCACCTACATTACATTTATTAACCCCTAATCTGCCCCCCTACACCTCCGCAACTCTAATAAACTTATTAACCCCTATCCTGCCGATCCCGGACCCCGCCGCAAATAAATAAATTGTTTAACCTCTAAACCGCAGCTCCCGGACCCCACCGCAACTATAATAAATTGTTTAACCCCTAATCCGCCGCTCCAGGAGCCCATCGCCACCTACATTACATTTATTAACCCCTAATCTGCCCCCCCCTACACCGCCGCCACCTACATTATATCTATTAACCCCTAAACCTAAGTCTAACCCTAACCCTAACACCCCCCTTACTTATTATTACTTATATTATTTAAATTAATCTACATAAATATTCCTATAATTAAATAAATTATTCCTATTTAAAACTAAATACTTACCTATAAAATAAACCCTAAGCTAGCTACAATATAACTAATAGTTACATTGTAGCTAGCTTAGGATTTATATTTATTTTACAGGCAACTTTGTATTTATTTTAACTAGGTACAATAGTTATTAAATAGTTATTAACTATTGACTAGCTACCTAGTTAAAATAACTACAAAATTACCTGTAAAATAAATCCTAACCTAAGTTACAATTACACCTAACACTACACTATCATTAAATAAATTAAATTAATTAACTACAATTACCTAACATTAAATAAAATTAATTAAAAATAACTAAAGTACAAAAAAACCTCTAAATTACAGAAAATAAAAAAAAATTACAAGAATTTTAAACTAATTACACCTAATCTAAGCCCCTAATAAAATAAAAAAGCCCCCCAAAATATTAAAATTCCCTACCCTAAACTAAATTACAAATAGCCCTTAAAAGGGCTTCTTGCGGGGCATTGCCCCAAAGTAATCAGCTCTTTTACATGTAAAAAAAAGAAATACAATACCCCCCAACATTACAACCCACCACCCACACACCCCTACTCTAAAACCCACCCAATCCCCCCTTAAAAAAAACTAACACTACCCCCTTGAAGATTACCCTACCTTGAGCTGTCTTCACCCAGCCGGGCACAAGCTGTCATCCGATCCGTCCAGAAGTCTTCATCGAATCAGGGCAGAAGAGGTCCTCCAAGCGGCAGAAGTCTTCATCCAAGCGGCATCTTCTATTTTCAATCAACCGGAGCGGAGCCATCTTGAATCCAACTGACGCAGAGCCATCCTCTTCCATCGACGTCCTAACACCGAATGAAGGTTCCTTTAAATGACGTCATCCAAGATGGCGTCCCTTGAATTCTGATTGGCTGATAGGATTCTATCAGCCAATCGGAATTAAGGTAGGAAAAATCCGATTGGCTGATGCAATCAGCCAATCGGATTGAGCTCGTATTCTATTGGCTGTTCCAATCAGCCAATAGAATGCAAGCTCAATCCGATTTGCTGATTGGATCAGCCAATCGGATTGAACTTCAATCCGATTGGCTGATTGCATCAGCCAATCGGATTTTTCCTACCTTAATTCCGATTGGCTGATAGAATCCTATCACAATCGGAATTCAAGGGACGCCATCTTGGATGACGTCATTTAAAGGAACCTTCATTCGGTGTTAGGACGTCGATGGAAGAGGATGGCTCCGCATCGGCTGGATTCAAGACGGCTCCGCTCCGGTTGATTGAAGATAGAAGATTCTGCTTGGATGAAGACTTCTGGACAGATCAGATGACCGCTTGTGCACGGCTGGGTGAAGACGGCTCAAGGTAGGGTGATCTTCAAGGGGGTAGTGTTAGGTTTTTTTAAGGGGGGATTGGGTGGGTTTTAGAGTAGGGGTGTGTGGGTGGTGGGTTGTAATGTTGGGGGGGTATTGTATTTCTTTTTTTACAGGTAAAAGAGCTGATTACTTTGGGGCAATGCCCCGCAAAAGGCCCTTTTAAGGGCTGGTAAAAGAGTTGATTACTTTGGGGCAATGCCAAGCAAAAGGCATTTGTAATTTAGTTTAGGGTAGGGAATTTTATTATTAGGTGGCGAAGGGCTCCGGGGGCGGCGTATTAGGGGTTAAACAATTAATTTATTTGCGGCGGGGTCCGAGATCGGCAGGATAGGGGTTAATAACTTTATGTAGGTGGCGGCGGCATAGGGGTTAATAGGTATAATGTAGGTGGCGGTGGGGTCTGGGAGCAGTGATTTAGGGGTTCATATATTTATTATAGTGGCAGCGGGGTCCGGGAGCGGCAGTTTAGGGGTTAATATATTTATTATAGTTGCGGAGGGGTCCAGGAGCGGCAGTTTAGGGGTTAATAAGTTTATTTAGGTGCTGGGGGGTTCCGGGAGCGGTGGTTTAGGGGGTATAACAGTATAATATAGTGTGGGTGCTTAGTGACAGGCTAGCAAGAAAGCTGCGAAGAAGCCGATGAGCAGCGAGATAGATGACTGTCAGTTAACAACAGTCCGCTGGTCATCGCTCTGTACTTGGTGTGCGGCTTCTTGACAGCTTTCTTGATCATTTTGGCGAACGTATTCAGGTCCGCGGCAGCGATGTTAGGCGAGCTTAGGCAAGCGTATTGGGGCCGGCGAATGCAGGTAAATAGGGAGCTTGATAACTAGAGGCCATTGTCCTGTTTCAGCAATAGTGCAAAAATTATCTGTCTTCGAACCTGACCTTGGCCTTTGAACCCATCTTCATTTTTTTTTGTCTGTTCCAACATTAAACTTCTGCATTAGTCACCAAATTTCTAACTATTCCACTACCTGCTAGTTCTGTTTCTTTGCCTTTGCCCTTGGTGCATTTAGTTTCACCTTTGCCCTTCTAGATACATCGATTGAGGATACATGACCATTTAGCTCAAATTGTTTCTCCATAATAGGTCTAGATTTCTATCAATATTGGTACAAGCTCAAATTTCTTGTGAAAACAAAACGCTTTATCGAGAGTTCAGTTTTTGCTGCTTTTTCGTTTTTCCTTTTGAGTATATGGGGCCGATTTAAGAATCAGCTTATGCTGCTGTTTCCGTCCACCACCTCTGAGACAGTGTACAGCAATCATCCCGATCAGATATGATCGGGATGATTCACACCCCCAATTGCTCATCCCGATCAGATATGATCGGGATTATTCACACCCCCAATTGGCCGTGAATGTGCAGGGGGCGGGATTGCACAAGCATTTCACTAGAAATGCTTGTGCTATGATAAATGCCGACAGCATATGCTGTCAGCATTTATCGATGTGGGGCAGACATGATCCGCTACAGCAGATCATGCCCACTCGCACATTAATAAATTGTCCCATAAATATATATATATATATAAATATATATATACTGTATATATTTATTGTATCAAGCTATCCAACTATTTCCACTGGGGGCCCATGACCCTTTAGCTCAAATTGTTGCTACCTGATATCGAGCCCTCAGGGGTTCTAGATTTTTAATAGTAAGGAAGACTTGTGCACATTATTTATAAGAATATGATCTAATGTTTTAAAACAATAGAGGATTATACTAATTTATTGGATACCTAACCCTTAAGAGAAAGCACCAAAGGAATTCTAAGAGCAACATAGAATGCGTAAGACAGAGCAGATGACATACACAATGAATACCAATTGCATAATGTTTGTTAAGCTAGCTAGTTATTATCATTTCGTTTAGAGCAATTTAGCTGTATAGAAATAATTATATGGTCTAAGGATTATGCATAGTGAAAAAAGAACAAGCAGATTGGGACAGAGATCACAAAAATCACCTTTGTCACTTTGAGATGTCATATACTAGATAGAATATTGCCACCCAGCATTAGAGCCTAATGACTATAATATATGTATGTGATGAGTGACCTACAGTTTTTTTAATTGTGCATTTAAGCATTTTGAATTGTTTTGTTTTAATGTAAAATTAAACTGTTACCATAGTTACCTTACATTTGTTTAAACTATTCAGCTCATTTGGCATTACACAGTTGCATTTTGTTGTTGATTATAGAGTATGCATTCTTTGTCATATTACAGACAAGACCCCTCATCCATTCCTGATTATAACTATTTATTACTCTTTTATAAGATCACAAGGGTTAATGTACTCTATTGTATCTAGAGATGAAGTGTTATTGATTTTATAATCCATTAGTCATCTTATTCTACTGCTGATTTTTTTTCTCTGTAACTTTCATACATTTCTAGGCAAGTTAAGACTGCATTTCGTCAACTGAAAAATATTATTTCCCCAGTAGTACAAGATTATAATTTATAGTACTTAATATATAACATCGTACTTGTAAAAAAAACAAACAGCACCTTCCCTAATCAGAGTGTATCTATGAACCATACTTAGGTAAAGAAAGGAAAGAAAGAAACACAGGACTGAAAGAAAGAAAGAAATAAATATTATATACAGTATATATATATATATATATATATATATATATATATATATATATATATATATATATACACACATTTACAAGGGTACTTTATTAGGTACACCTTGCTAGTAACGGGTTGGACCCCCTTTTGCCTTCAGAAATGCCTTAATTATTCATGGCATAGATTCAACAAGCTGTTGGAAACATTCCTCAGACATTTTGGTCTATATTGACATGATAGTATCACACAGTTGCTGCAGATTTGTCGGCTTCACATCCATGATGCAAATCTCTCGTTCGACCACATCGCAAAGGTGCTCTATTGGATTGAGATCTGGTGACTGTGGAGGCCATTGGAGTACAGTGAACTCATTGTCATGTCCAAGAAACCAGTTTGAGATGATTTGAGCTTTGTGACATGGTGCATTATCCTGCTGAAAGTAGCCATCAGAAGATGGGTACACTGTAGTCATAAAGGGATGGACATGGTCAGCAACAATACTCATGTAGGCTGTGGCATTTAAACAATGCTCAATTGGTACTAAGGGGCCCAAAGTGTGTTAAGAAAATATCCCCCCCACCATTAAACCACCACCACTAGCCTGAACTATTGATACAAGGCAGGAGGGATCCATGTTATTTACTCAAAATTCTGACCCTACCATCTGAATGTCGCTGCTGAAATCAAGACTCATCAGACCAGGCAATGTTTTTCCAATCTTCTATTGAACAATTTTGGTGAGCCTGTGCGAATCGTAGCCTTAGTTTCCTGTTCTTAACTGACAGGAGTGGCACCCGGTGTGGTCTTCTGCTGCTGTAGCCCATCTGCTTCAAGGTTTGGCGTGTTGTGTGTTTAGAGATGTATTCTGTATACCTCGGTTGTAACGAGTGGTTATTTGATTTACTGTTGCCTTTCTATCATTTCAAACTATTCTGCCCATTCTCCTCTTACCTCTGACATCAATAAGGCATTTTCGTCCACACAACTGCTGCTCACTGGATATTTTCTCTTTTTCAGACCATTCACTGTAAATCCTAGAGATGGTTGTGCATGAAAATCCCAGTAGATTAGCAGTTTGAAATACTCAGACCAGCCCGTCTGCCACCAGCAACCATGCCACGTTCAAAGTCACTTAAATCTCTTTTCTTCCCCATTCTGATGCTCGGTTTGAACTTCAGCAAGTCGCCTTCACCACGTCTAGATGCTTAAATGCATTGAGTTGCTGCCATGTGGTTGGCTGATTAGCAATTTGAGTTACCAAGCAATTGAACAGGTGTACCTAATAAAGTGTCCGGTGAGTGTATATACTGTACACATAACCAAGACAGTAATAGATTATTTTAATTTGTATTATTGCAGGTTTATTTATAATCTATAATAATTATATTATAATTTAATCTTCATGTAGCTAAAATGAGTTGCAGGGCCATTGGTCTCACCTAATGCCTGATGTGGACATGTGGCTGAATGGGTGTCAGGCCAAGGGTCTGATTAAAGTTTTGACAAGCGCAAGTGTTCATTAGGGTCTGATGTGGACATGTATTTGAGAGTCTCCAGATCTCTCTGATATTGAAATGTGGTTGAAAGGGTTATAGGGCTACTGGGTCCTATTTAAGGTTAAATGTGGCCGTGTTATTGATAGTGATCCCAGCACCAGGGATCTGATAAAGCATATGATATGGATATGAGGCTAAGAGTTCTTGTGGAACTCTCTGCCTCGCCCCACAAGACTCTCCCCTAGTTTTGAAAGCTTCAAGCGCTCCCTAAAGACTCTGATGTTCAAGGATGCATACAACCTATGCTAACCTTACTTTATACCAGTTCCACTCCTCCATTGCTATCCCCTGAACCCCCTTAGCATGTAAGCCTAAGAGCCCAGCTGTTTGTAGATCACCTTCTTAAGAGTGGATTACAACAGTGCAACTCTTGGCAGGGCCCTCTACCCACTTTATCCCTTAATTGTTTTATACTCCCCTTTGCTTATAGCGCTGCGGAATCTGTTGGCTCTATACAAATAACCGATAATAATAATAATAATAATAATAATAAGAGACGCTGTTGGCCAGGGGTCTGATATGATATCTGATGCAGATATGTAGTTGAAAAAGGTTTTACTACCCATGTGAACTGGGGCAAAAGAGGGCAGCAACTTGGGATTGTATTGTAAGGACAACCAAACCCTCACTCATGAATAGATCACTGTGGAAGGGAATTGTAGGTATTTATCCCCTGCATATTGCTTTAAAGTACTGTATCTTTCTCAGGTGTTTCTTCCTCAATACCACTCTGTTTATTGGATGGGCTAACTCGTTTTTTATTTTGTTTGTTTTTTTGAGCCCATTAAAATCCAATCCATTATCAACCCCATGGTAACCCATTAATTTAATGTTTCTCTAATACATTTGAAACAGGTACACGCACCATATATCTCACATAAGGGCAATCAACACTGAAATGACAGTACATATATATATATGTCAAGTTCCTTTATCCTTACAGAATAAAAATGCTGCACTCACCAGTCTAAATAATGTTGTAGTTTATTCACCTCAATTCATCATAGCATAATTTACCCCCAGACGTTTCGGTACCGGGCTGGTACCTTTCTCAATGGGTAGATTAACTGTCTCCAAAAAAACAATTTGTAAGGTTTGGAGTCTTACATATTGGAATACTAGGAGCTAGCATGTTTTTAAAATTGTTAGTTTTTCTGTATATAACCCTGGCAGTTGCTTGATGGTCTTAGAGATTGCACCTGGAATTGGATTGAGATATATATATATATATATATATATATATATATATATATATATATATATATATATATATATATATATATATACTGTATATATATATACACTCACCAGGCACTTTATTATGTACACTTTGCTAGTAACGGGTTGGACCCCCTTTTTCCTTCAGAACTGCCTTAATTCTTCATGGCATAGATTTAACAAGGTGTTGGAAATATTCCTCAGACATTTTGGATCATAGTGACATGATAGCATCACGCAGTTTATGCAGATTTGTCGGCTGCAAATCTCCCGTTCCACCACATCCGAAAGGTGCTCTATTGGATTGATATCTGGTGACTGCAGAGGCCATTGGAGTACAGTGAACTCATTGTCATGTTCAAGAAACCAGTTTGAGATGATTTGAGCTTTGTTACATGGTGCATAATCCTGCTGGAAGTAGCCATCAATACATAAGAAAACCATTTTCAGCTGTTTCTCAAAGGATTTTTTGACTTTCCACATTCTATACTTTGTATTTGTTTAAAATTCCTTTTGCCTGTTTTGAGTAGAAACTTTTTTTTAACCTCTTAAGGACATATGACGGAATTTTTCCGTCATAAAACAATTGAGCAAACTGAAAGCTGTGTCCTTAAAGGGTTAAATTGTATGATCTGTCTGAATAGCAAAATGAAAACATTACGTTTCATGCCCCTTTAAAGATTGGAATAGTTTTTAAAACAAAAAACAGCTGTTCGACATCCAGGATTTTGTTCTGTATGTATTGCTTAGTGTTTAATATTACTATATCACTGTTACAATGCATTCTTGCAAAGTCAGTGCTTACTTTAAAAGAAAAAACACTAATCAAACTTAAACTGATATGGTCTCCTAATCAAAAGACCATTTAAAGATATCTGCTCATAAAAAAACCTGAAACGCCATTTGGGCCAAATATTAGTGTCAAATGTACCACCAATGATAAAAACTCAGAAGTTTTAGAAGATGGACAGCAGCCATAGAAAAGAAGGACCACCGCCCAGTAAGTACCAACTTGGGGTTTAGTGCTTTGTGTTTTTTTTTACCTGGGCAGCAAAAGAACTAAATGCCCTTTTAAGAGCAATGCCTAGCCAAATGCACTTTTCAGGGCAATTTTTACACTAGGTATTTTTTTAGTAAAGTTTTTTTTGGGGGGGGGGTTGAGGGGTTAATGTTAGAGGCTTGTAGATTTTTTTTAGAAAATGCCCTACAAAAGGTGCTTTTAAGGTCTATTTGAATTTTGAGATTTTTAATGGGTATAACTTTTATTTGGGATTTTTTTTTTGTAATGTTATTTTTTTTTTTTTTTTTTTGTAATGTTAGGTTTTGCTTTTGTAATATCAGAGGGGTTAATGTAAGGGGGGGTTGTAATGGTAGTGTTTTTTTAAAAAAAAAAAAAAAGGTAAGGTTAGTTTTTTTATTTCTGGAGCGATAACTTTGATACCAGCACGACCCGACTTCTAGTGCAGCTACCACTCTAGCGAAAGTGCTAATTAGCACTCCACTTTTAATCTAGCCCTAAATTGGTTACTTTTATCTGAATTTTTCTTTCCATGTCAAAACTAAATATTATGCACATTAACTTGAGCATAGGCATTACCATTAAAAAAATCAGAAATGAAAACAGAACCTGCTATCTAGTACCTAAAAAACCTACAAAAGTATATGTCTGCAAGTGATCTGCTTTTGTGTAGCTTTGATGTAGATTCCAGTTACTGTAGTGGAAATTTGTTTAAGGCAAATGTAAATGTATTCTGCAATATGGATTGTTCTTATTGGTACATTGTATTATACTGTTTGTTAAACATTGTCAGCTAGTATTAAAAAAAAAATAATTAAAACATTTTTTACAGCTGTGTAATTTAAAAAAATATTATGGTGTTTGATGAAAGCATCATGATAAACATCAGCTAGTGGCAATGTCTATAAAATAACTCCATGGCACAGGGAAATCTTGTAGGAAAAGCAGATAGCATTGCATTAAAGCATGTTCAATTCTAAATTTGCTTGTGGATGGTCACACAGCTTCATAATTGACACACACAACAATCGCCTTTCTCTTTGATTGAAATACATTCCATTTATGCATTATAACTAATTGCAACATCCATTATGCAAATCCAGGCCTGCCTATTAAGCAGGATAAATATTGGTTAGTAGGCTTAAAATAAATGTATTCATATAGTATATTGTTTTTCGGAACATTGGTTTTCTGAGCATATGAACATCCGACCTTTAGTCTAATAATTGTACGCTTATAGATTATATTTTTAGGCTCCCACACTTAATCCATGGCATAGAAACATAAATACAGTATATCGTATAAAATTGGTATGGTTATGGCATTTGTCATAAAGCCATTCATCTCTTGGTGTATTATCTAGTGCAAAAAGTATTAATTACTGTTACAATGTTGTTTATAAAATTGCAATGCAACATGAATATTAAGCATAGAGTTTGTATATATTAAGGGCTCGATTTATCAAGCCATGACAGACATGGGTGTATATATGCTCCCCTGTCCACCCCGGCTTGCCTCTGGCAGTCAGAAATCCCTGGCGGTATTTAGCATTGCGTGCAACACCACCCCTGCCCGAGCACAGCCAATCACACGCAGGCAGGAGCTGTCAATCTCTCCGGTCGGACGAGACCAGGGAGATTGAAGTTCTCCACCTGAGAGGTGACCGCTGCTTGATAAATAATTGACTGCAGGTTCTCTTGTAAGAACCTGCACTCGTAGCTGGGCGAACAGCTTGATAAATCTAGCCCAAAGTGTCTCAGATTTACAACAGCCTAGTTTCTGAACCTTTAGTACGTGTACACCTGGAGCTACTTGGGGCATTGGCAAGGGGTACTCCAGATATTGGTCTTCATTTTTTTTCCTGATGTAGTAGCTATTGTTAACATGATATACCAATGAAAGCTGTGTTTTTAATTTCCACCCTTGAGTACACAAATGTTATTGAGTATTTCCCTGCCTGGGTTACAGCACTGCTCAATCACTGATTCACCTCAAATTCGTAAAACCTTTGATTCTGGCTTGTTAGTGACATATGAGGGCTTGAGTTTAGCTTCACTGATATGAACTGAAAAAGTGTTCTACTTTGACCAAGTGTCACAGAGATTAGTGGCAGATAAAGGTGTCACTATGAAATAGGTCAAGTGTGTCATTCTGTAGTGTGCCACAGTAAAATGAGACAGATAAACTGTGTATGAAATGTTTATTAAAAAATAGAAAGACTTAATAAAGATATCTACTTGTGAAATCAAGTAATACTGTACACTATTTCCGTTTTGCTCATGTAAAATCCACAACATTTGTGCTACAGTTGGGGTAGTGATTTAATATGATGATGTTTGCCTTATGCATTTAAATGCAAGTTTTATTTAAAAAAAAGAATGCAAATTCATATGCAAATAAAAGGTCATTTAATTTTGCACAATTTTATAATTTACTTTATTTAAATGTCCATTGAATTAATTGCAATAATCAGCATTGTCAGACAATTTAGTGTAACGTTTCAGGGATCAGAACTTCCCCTTCATCAGAACAGTTCATCAGAACAATTTAATATAGTCAGCACATTTAATATAGTCAGCACATGCCATTTTTGTTTAACTTTTATTAAATTATTAAGGCTATGAAATAATTGTAAGTTTAAACAATTAAGAACCAGATTACGAGTAGAGCGCAAAATATTGCTTACACGTGCGCCATATTTGCGATCCACTTAGTAATACCAGCGCACACAAATGTGCGCTGGTATTACAAGTTAGCCGTAATGCGAATGTGAACTTGCGTTCGCATTGCAGGAAATCTTTGCATCATAGGCTCCAATGGGAGCCTCATTCTCATGCTGTCAGACATGGCTGAGAACATAGCGCAGCAAAGCGGTAAGTTGCGCAGCATTGGGCTGCAAATATTAAATATATATGTATTATACATATATATTTACAAGTTAATATGTGTATATACTGCAAGCTTGTGGTAGCTTATTTATCATGCACCTGTAAACGGCGAATTTGCCCATTTTTGGTTGCACGATAAATTAGTGCTCCTCTTGTAATCTAGCCCTCTAGGAATAAATATGTGAAATGAACTGTTCAGATACTCAGTGTAAATAGGAGAGTCAGTCATTTAATATGTTTGACTTAAGTATTTGAATGCAAGTTTTAGTAAATCAATTTAAAGGGGACGTTCTGATCACTGAAATGTTATCATAAATAGTCTGACACAGTAACATATTTTGGCCTGGCTAGTAGCTTACAATTATATAAATCACTCCTCGAAGGTGCACTCTCACTCACCAAGTTCAACTGCTGGGATGGTCTAATGTGCTGAATAGCATCCAAAGAAACAAGCACTCACTGGACTTCAACAAGCATGCACGGTTCACTTAATTGGCATAACGTTTTGGAACAGCAAAGTGCCCTTTCCTCAGACAAACCTCAACACAACTGAAGTGCAACAATATATATACACATGCAACAACACACCCACCTATCAACCAATTACAAACTAACGTGTGCAAAAAATAAACCCGTCCCCCCCCCCCCCCGATATACAAAACATCTACATGATCCAAACATGTAGATAAAAACATTAACCATAAAAAATTAATACCTAGATTACGAGTTTTGCGTTAGGAGGGGTGCGGTGCTAAAGAGCAGTTTAAGCTCACCGCTCACTTGCAGACAGCGCTGGTATTAAGGGTTTTTACAAACCTAGCGTTAACCGCAATAAAGTGAGCGAAGAGCAAAATTTAGCTCCACATCTCACCTCAATACCAGCACTGCTTACAGTAGCGGTGAGCTGGCTAAACGTGCTTGTGCACAATTTCCCCATAGGAATCAATGGGGGAGAGCCGGCTGAAAAAAAACCTAACACCTGCAAAAAAGCAGCGTTCAGCTTCTAACGCAGCCCCATTGATTCCTATGGGGAAATACTTTTTTATGTCTACACACCTAATACCCTAACATGAACCCTGAGTCTAAACACCCCTAAGCTTACACTTATTAATCTGCTGCCCCCAACATCGCCGAACCCTACATTATATTTATTAACCCCTAATCTGCCACCCCCAATGTCGCCGCAACCTAACTACATTTATTAACCCCTAATCTGCCGCCCCCAACATCGCCACCACTATAATAAAGTTATTAACCCCTAAACCTAAATCTAACCCTAACCCTAATCCCCCCTAATTTAAATATAATTAAAATAAATCTAAATAAAATTACTACAATTAACTATATAATTCCTATTTAAAACTAAATACATACCTATAAAATAAACCATAAGCTAGCTACAAAATAACTAATAGTTACATTGTAGCTATCTTAGGGTTTATTTTTATTTTACAGGCAACTTTGTATTTTAACTATTTAATAACTTCCTAGTTAAAATAAAGACAAATTTACCTGTAAAATAAAACCTAAAATAAGTTACAATTACACCTAACACTACACTATAATTAAATATATTACCTAAACTAAATACAATTAATTACAATTTAAAAAAAAATATCTAAAGTACGGGAAAAAAAACACTAAATTACAGAAAATAATAAAATAATTACAAGATTTTTAAACGAATTACACCTACTCTAATTGCCCTAACAAAAGGGCCTTTTGAAGGGCATTGCCCGAAAGTAATCAGCTCTTTTGCCTGTAAAAAAAATTACAAATACCCCCCAACATTAAAACCCACTACCCACACAACTAACCCTACTCTAAAACCCACCCAATCTTCCCTTAAAAAAGCCTAACACTAACTCCTTGAAGATCACCCTACCGTGAGACGTCTTCAACCAACTGGGCAGAAGTGGTCCTCCAGACGGGCAGAAGTCTTCATCCAAGACGGGCAGAAGAGGTCCTCCAGACGGGCAGAAGTCTTCATCCAGATGGCATCATCTATCTTCATCCATCCGGCGCGGAGAGGCTCCATCTTCAAGACATCCGACGTGGAGCATCCTTCTCGGCCAACGACTAAAGACGAATGAAGGTTCCTTTAAGTGACGTCATCCAAGATACCTCAATCCTATTAGCTGATCTAATCAGCCAATAGAATGCGAGCTCAATCCTATTGGCTGATTGGATCAGCCAATAGGATTTTTCCTACCTTAATTCTGATTGGCTGATAGAATTCTATCAGCCAATCGGAATTGAAGGGACGCCATCTTGGATGACGTCATTTAAAGGACCCGTCATTGTTCCAGTTGCCGTCGAACGAAGAGGATGCTCTGCGTCGGATGTCTTGAAGATGGACCCGCTCCGCTCCGGATGGATGAAGATAGAAGATGCCGTCTGGATGAAGACTTCTGCCCATCTGGAGGACCTCTTCTGACCGGATAGGATGAAGACTTCGGACCGTCTGGAGGACCACTTCTGCCCGGTTGGGTGAAAACGTCTCAAGGTAGGGTGATCTTCAAGGGGATAGTGTTAGGTTTTATTAAGGGGGGATTGGGTGGGTTTTAGAGTAGGGTTGGGTGTGTGGGTGGTGGGTTTTAATGTTGTGGGGGGGTTGTAATTTTTTTTACAGGTAAAAGAGCTGATTATTTTGAGGCAATGCCACACAAAAAGCCCTTTTAAGGGCTATTTGTAATTAAGTATAGGGTAGGGCTTTTTTATTTTGGGGGGCTTTTTTATTTTATTAGGGGGATTAGATTAAGTGTAATTAGTTTAAAAAACTTGTATTATTTTATTATTTTCTGTAATTTAGTGGGGGGTTTTTGTACTTTAGTTTATTTAATTTAATTGTAATTAATTCTAGTTAATTTAGTTAATTTATTTAATGATAGTGTAGTGTTAGGTGTAATTGTAACATAGGTTAGGTTTTATTTTACAGGTAAATTTGTACTTATTTTAGCTAGGTAGTTATTAAATAGTTAATAACTATTTAATAACTATTTTACCTAGTTAAAATAAATACAAAGTTGCCTGTAAAATAAAAATAAACCCTAAGCTAACTACAATGTAACTATTAGTCTTAGGGTTTATTTTATAGGTAAGTATTTAGTTTTAAATAGGAATAATTTAGTTAATTGTAGTAATTTCATTTAGATTATTTTAAATTATATTTAAGTTAGGGGGGTGTTAGGGTTAGGGTTAGACTTAGGTTTAGGGGTTAATAAATTTAATATAGTTGTGGCGATGTTGGGGGGGCAGATTAGGGGTTAATAAATGTAGGTAGGTGTCGACGATGTTAGGGATGGCAGATTAGGGGTTAATAAAATGTAACTAATGTTTGCGAGGCTGGAGTGCAGCGGTTTTGGGGTTAATATATTTATTGAAGTGGCGGCGATGTCCGGTCGACAGATTAGGGGTTAAAAAATGTATTTAAGTGTTTGCGATGTGGGGGGGGGGGGCCTCGGTTTAGGGGTTAATGGGTTCTCAAAGCGAAGAAGTGAATAATCATACAGATAAAAAGTTATACATTTTTAATCTATTTATAGAAATAAAATTATTGCATAAAAAAATTGGACATATGACCGGTCATGTACATAAACATATATAAAAAATGTAAAAAAGCAATGGTCGTGATATCTGACAATGTATAGAGCAGTTAAACTCTGTGCAACAGGGGGTTGGTCTATGTTAGACTGTGGAATATAAGTTGATATAGCGTTAAGTCCAAAAGACTTTGTTCACAGTTATGTAGACTTATAATTTAGGATCCACCTATGTACTGCTCATTCATACGGGTAATCCTCAAATAGAAAGTTCCGTTTCCTTGTCAAGATATCCAATCAGCAAAAAGTTATGTTTCTTAATCAAAATATTAAATCAGCAAACGGTCAAAATGCTTTGCTAATATGCATCTCAAATGTTATCCTTTTCACTGTAAAAGTGACAAATTCAACCTCGCTGTAGGGCTGCAACACTTCTACAGTGCCTACCTGCTCTTTTATGAGCTGAATCCTCCATCGGGTACGGCACAGGTGTCTGGAGCGGCTCCTATCCGCTGTTGGTGTCACTGAACGTCTCAGATGTAGATCCGGCTAAGATGAGAACTCTGCGTAGAGTATTTTAGAGAGAGGCAAAGTAGTTCCAACGAATCTCTCGTAATCCTTGAAAGTAGTGCAGTTTTATCACTTTGTGATTATCAGTCTGAGTCCTTCAACGCATTTTGCCATGTACCATGGCTTTATCAAGATGGTTCAGACATGTTTTCGGCTTCTTTATAAATATATAATTCGTCTGTGATTGGTCTGAAATGATTGTTAATTTTGAGGACGTCCCTTCTTTAAGGTGGATTGTATATAAGGTGGATTGTTGTAATTGTCAGATTCATGCTTTACAGAGCTACTGTATCCCTTTGTTTTGTTTCACAAAGTTTATGCTCATCAACTAAAAAATTATCTTTTTAATTATAAAAACCTATGAGATTACCATAAATGATAAATAATATATATAAAAAAAAATATTATTGGAAGATTTGTGAAATAAATGTGATAACAAAAATCATAAAAGGAAAACCAAATAAAGTTCTGAATAAAGGATATGTCTGTGTCCTCTGGATGAGTTTTTCAGCTTGTTAGCATTCCTCAGTGAGATCCCATAAAAAAGGAAACAGAAAATTGCAACATAGTGTGAATCTGTAATGGCACTTTGAGGAAGTAGTTGTTTTGTAACAAATGACTACTCACATTTGTTGGAGCTTTCCACTAAGCTCAAGGATATGCGCACTCCCACTTTATACTGATGGGAAAACAGTACACTAGGCAAAACTTGGATACAAATTTATTTTAAAATATATAAAAGCGTCACATAAGCCTTGATAACACCACAATGTAAGGGTACAAAAGCAGATATGCTGTAATAAATGCTTCAAATCGCCAAACTTGCAAAGAGGTAAATGGATCAGCAGGAGTGTGACCGCCGAAACCAAAACCTCTTTAGTAGCAAGACAGTAGCGCTAAGCCCCCAGGTGTCCTGGCTAGTGTAGAGACGTGATAAAACTCAATATAGAACAGTTCAGTTCCGACGTACGTTTCGCAGGTATGCTTTGTCAAGGAATCTTGACAAAGCATACCTGCGAAACGTACGTCGGAACTGAACTGTTCTATATTGAGTTTTATCACGTCTCTACACTAGCCAGGACACCTGGGGGCTTAGCGCTACTGTCTTGCTACTAAAGAGGTTTTGGTTTCGGCGGTCACACTCCTGCTGATCCATTTACCTCTTTGCAAGTTTGGCGATTTGAAGCATTTATTACAGCATATCTGCTTTTGTACCCTTACATTGTGGTGTTATCAAGGCTTATGTGACGCTTTTATATATTTTAAAATAAATTTGTATCCAAGTTTTGCCTAGTGTACTGTTTTCCCATCAGTATAAAGTGGGAGTGCGCATATCCTTGAGCTTAGTGGAAAGCTCCAACAAATGTGAGTAGTCATTTGTTACAAAACAACTACTTCCTCAAAGTGCCATTACAGATTCACACTATGTTGCAATTTTCTGTTTCCTTTTTTATGGGATCTCACTGAGGAATGCTAACAAGCTGAAAAACTCATCCAGAGGACACAGACATATCCTTTATTCAGAACTTTATTTGGTTTTCCTTTTATGATTTTTGTTATCACATTTATTTCACATTTTTTTTTCTTTGTGATATTTGGTATATTTATTGTAATATTATTGGAAGATTGTTTACCTAAAAGTACTTAATGGGAGCCTTAAAATATACTGTATATAAATATATAAAAGTTCTAATATTCATATTTATTAATAATATTATAAAAACCTACAGGGATAAAAATTAGACAACAGAATTGTTGTTAAACCGATATTATCTCTATATGTTAATACATTTTATAAGGTCCTTTGTAGCTTAGAGTTGAGATTAACTTTTGCTTGGATACATATATATCCCAAAAAAAGGGGGCTAAAAATGATTACTTTTAAATATATTACAGACTAGTATGTGATGTAATTATTAAATCGATAAATATGTATATGTATTTGAATTATATTCCATATATAGTGAGTCTTACATCATATTCATTATTCTGTATATGAAATCATTTATATGTTTGCTCTATCCATATACATTGAGGATGCATTTCTGGCTAAATATGGCTATGTCATTATACTATAGCAAGTCATTACACTCTTAATATTAAAAAACTTAAAATTAAAAAATATTAAAATATATATATATATTTAAATATTTTTTATATTTTAAAAATCCCCAGAAAATGGTCTTATTATTGATACCTAAAAATAGTTATAAAATGGCAGTGGATATTTTTGAAAGAGACTTGTGTTATCATCCCTCTAGAATGAATGAGTGTAGATCTAACTCTGAGTTTAGTCCTTGGGGATACAGAGTTTGGAGCTCAAAAATAAGTTCTGCTTCTTTTCTAAGGAGCAGTTTGTCAAAATTTCCTCCTCTCCAAGGTTTATTGATCTTACATATGCCCCAATATTTGAGGTCATTAATATTGTTACGGTGTACTGTCCTAAAATGTTCATACAACCTAGTGTCTTGATCCCCTTTTTTGATTAGGTTGAGATGTTCTCTAATCCTCATTGTTCGCAAAACACTAGAGGTCTCTCCCAAATACTGTTTCCCACATGTACATTGGATCAGGTATATGATGCCCTTATCACTGCATCTAATGGTCTCTTTGATGCTATATTTTTTACCCGTGTTTGTGGACTTATGCTCCTTACATTTTGTACTGTGTTGGCAGGCTTTACAGCTGTAACAGGGGTAGTACCCCTGTAGTTTTTTTCAGGTTAGATCTTTATCTTTTGTTCGATTTATTTTTTGCTTAAAATCACTAGGCGCGAGGATATTCTTATTGTTGGTTGCTTTCCTAAAAACAATACTAGGATATTCGGAAATACTGTTTCCTAAAATCGGATCTGATTTAATCAAATGCCAATGTTTGTTTAAAATTTTAGTTAGATGTTTATGGTGGCAATTATAGTTAGTAACTAGAGGTACTTTTAAGGTTTCATTGGCTTGATTTTCAACTCTTCGCTTTTTGGAAAGTATATTTTGTCTATCCATATATTTCTATCCATATTTCTGACTTTAGTGATATTATCTTTTAAAATATCATGATTGTATCCTTTTTCTAGGAATCTATCTTCCAAGATCCAAGAGAGTTTAGAACAATTCCGTCTGATTCAGAGAAACTGACCCTTGGGGATGTTGTCTATCCACCGTTTTAGGTGACAACTATGTGTGGGGATGTAATTGTTGGCATCTGTTGTTTTGAAATGGTTTCACATTGCTAGAAAAACAAACAGTGAATGCAGCCGGCCGGTCATCCAATAAACCGGAAGTCGGTCCAGATACCAAACCGCGAAGCAAAGCGGTATGGAAAGGAGTCCCAAACAGACAGAGCATTGCTAGTTCACCTTGTTCTATATAAATATCTAAGTACGTTATTTGTTGCCTGCTTATTGTATATGTGAATTTTAAATTTAAATCATTCTGGTTCATATTTTCAAAAAAAGTGATAAGGCTGTCTTCACTCCCCTTCCACACTATTAAAATGTCATCAATGTATCTTTTGAACAACACAAGGTTTGCTCCCAGCTCATGCTCCTGGGTAAAATGGTGTTCCCATTTACCCATAAATAAGTTAGCATAGCTGGGAGCAAACCTTGTGCCCATTGCGGTACCTTGTACCTGGAGATATATGTTATCGTTGAATGCAAAAACATTGTTCTCAAGTATAAATTTTAGACAGTTTAAGATGAACTGTTTATGTTTCATTTGTGTACTGTTTTCATTTTTTAGGAACCAATCTATAGCCGCAATACCGTTATCGTGCTGGATACTGGTATACAGTGAACTAACGTCGCTAGTTGCCAAAATGTAGTTATCTTGCCATTTCAGGTTTTCTAGTAAATTCAAAACATCTGTAGTGTCTTTGAGGTATGATGGCAATTTTTGAACATAACTCTGGAGTTGTGTTTCTACGTATAAGGAAAGATTTGAACAAATGGAGGAGATGCCCGAAATTATAGGGCGCCCTGGTGGATTAAATAAATCCTTATGAATCTTGGGTAAGAAATAGAACATGGCCATTTTAGGGTATTTTTGATAGATGAAATCGAATTCTTTAGTATTGATTATGTTATTTACTTTGGCCTGTTTCCGAATATTTTGTAAGTTTGTATTAATTTTGTTCATAGGATTTAATTTAAGTTTCTTATAGGTGTCTGTATCGTTCAGTAGGCGGTTGGCTTCCCCAATATATCTGTCAGTATCCATAATGACTAATCCCCCACTTTTATCTGCCGGTTTGATGGTGATAGTTTTATCTTTTTGTAATTGAGTTAGGACCTCTCTTTCTCTTTTAGTCATGTTATATTTAATTTTTCTTTTATCCTCTACATCCAATTTTGCTATTTCAGATAAAACGGATTTTTCAAAAACTTCAATATTATTTCCTTTGCTTTGATAGGGATAAAATCTGGATTTAGGTTTCAATTGAGTATGTGTAATTGTATTGGATGCCCCAGAAGTTTGACTAATTTGTCTTTCTATGGGATTTTTTATGAAGTGTCTTTTCAAGGTCAGTTGTCTTGTAAATTGTTTAATATGGATATGGGTTTCAAATTTGTTCATTTTAACAGTGGGTGCAAAAGTTAGGCCTAGTTTCAGTACCCCGAGGGAGGATTCAGCTCACAAAAGAGCAGGTAGGCACTGTAGAGGTGTTGCAGCCCTACAGCGAGGTTGAATTTGTCACTTTTACAGTGAAAAGGATAACATTTGAGACGCATATTAGCAAAGCATTTTGACCATTTGCTGATTTAATATTTTGATTAAGAAACGGAACTGTTTGCTGATTGGATATCTTGACTAGGAAACAGAACTTTCTTTTTGAGGATTACCCGTATGAACGAGCAGTACATAGGTGGATCCTAAATTATAAGTCTACATAACTGTGAGCGCTGCGGAATCTGTTGGCGCTCTACAAATACCTGATAATAATAATAATAATAACAAAGTCTTTTGGACTTACCGCTATATCAACTTATATTCCACAGTCTAATATAGACCACCTGTTGCACAGAGTTTAACTGCTCTATACATTGTAAGATATCACGACCATTGCTTTTTTACATTTTTTATATATGTTTATGTACATGACCGGTCATATGTCCAATTTTTTTATGCAATAATTTTATTTCTATAAATAGATTACATTTTTATAACTTTTTATCTGTATGATTATTCACTTCTTCGCTTTGAGCCTATCTGATGTATAAGAGTTTTTTGACTTAAACAATTGCATATATACTCATTTATATAGTGGCTAATGTATTAACTTTTACATTTGGATAGTTTGTTAGTCATTTTTTAGCGAATATTGTACCTAATCCCCACAGCTGTTAGCGCACACGCACACTCTTTTCTATTTTTAACAGTATCTCCTATAATATCTGTTTTATGGGAGCAGATCAGTGTGTGTGCAGGGGATAGATTTGCGCACCTTATACCCCCTTCTTTTAACCCCATAAAACTCTTAACTACTGACTTTTAAATGCGGTAGGAGTCTTGACAGGAGAGGGTCTACCGCTAACTTTTTCCAAGACTCATAATACCGGCGTTAGGAAAATCCTATTAAAAAGATAGGATACACAATTTATGTAAGTGGTTTTGCGGTATGCTCGAGTCGCGGAAAAAAAGTGAGCAGTACACCTGTACCTGCCAGACTCGTAATACCAGCGGGCGTTAAAAAGCAGCGTTGGGACATCTCAATGCTGCTTTTTAACCCTAACGTAAGACTCGTAATCTAGGCAATAGTTTTAAATAGGAATAATTTAGTGAATTGTATTAATTTTATTTAGATTTATTGTAATTATATTTAAATTAGGGGGGTTAGGGTTAGGGTTAGACTTAGGTTTAGGGGCAGCAGATTAGGGGTTAATAAATGTAGGTAGGTGTCGGCGATGTTAGGGCCGGCAGATTAGGGGTTAAAAAATTTATTTTAGTGTTTGCGATGTGGGAGGGCCTCGGTTTAGGGGTTAATAGGTAGTTTATGGGTGTTAGTGTACTTTTTAGCACTTTAGTTAAGAGTTTTACGCTACGGCGTTGTAGTGTAAAACTCTTAAATACTGACTTTAAAATGCGGCACCTGGCTTGACAGGAGAGGGTCTACCGCTTACTTTTTGGAAGACTTTTAATACCGGCGCTATGCAAGTCCCATTAAAAAAGAGGATACGCAATTGACGTAAGTGGATTTGCGGCATTTCCGAGTCTGGCCAAAAAAGTGAGCGGTACACCTGTACCTGCAAGACTCGTAATACCAGCGGGCGTTAAAAAGCAGCGTTGGAACCTCTTAACGCTGCATTTTAACCCTAACGCACAACTCGTAATCTAGCCGTAAATAAGTTGCTTATTTATAGTGCATAAAACTTCAGGTGGATGTGCACTAAATAAATATAATAGTTTAACACAGTGCTCATGGTCTCCTCCGCCCACCCGTGTGCTCACACCTATAGAAACTGCTACATTGGGTAGAAACATCCAGCTGCAAACAGAATAGTAAAGTCATAATGTAAACTAATACACTTTGCTCCATGTTGGAAAGTATAAAACTTAAAGGGATACTAAACACAAATTTTTTCTTTCATAATTCAGATAGATCATGACATTTTAAGCAACTTTCTAATTTACTCCTATTATCAATTTTTCTTCGTTCTCTTGCTATCTTTATTTGAAAAAGAAGACATCTAAACTAAGGAGCCAAGCAATTTTTTGGTTCAGTACATTGGACAGCACTTGTTTATTGGTGGCTGACATTTAGCCACCAATCAGCCAGAACAACCCAGGATGTGAACCAAAAATGGACTGGCTTCCAAACTTGAATTCTCATTTTTTAAATAAAGATAGCAGGATAATGAAGAAAATTGTTAATAGGAGTAATAAGTAATAAGTAATAAGACCAAGAATAGTAGCGCTACATAAGAAAATAAATCTGGTCCGGGGACTGCCACTGTCAGAATACTATAGTAAAGAGGAATGCACATAGCAATAATGTTATATCCACAACAGTACACTACACTACAGAGCCTATATTGAAATAATCTTTACGTGTTGTAATTAGATTTTGCTGCAACAATGTTTATGTGCAGGCTAAAGTTGAACCAGCTTGACACGATTGTCAGTTTATTTTTTAAATTGATTTCTATTATATTAATTTAAAAAGAATAGACACATGAACAAACACAGATATGAATACCGTATACTTAACATACAAATACATTCAGTGAGAAACCTTCATCCTCTCCCAAGGCAAAGTGTTTGTAAGCATCAAAGTTTTATAATGTGCTTTATAGCATAACATATTCTAATTGCCCCTTAAACGCACCCGCCAACATATTTTATCATATTGTCATAAAACAGGTGATTTCCATTTTTAATTTTTAAGTTGTGTAAAAATATTTTCCCATTTTGGAATAATATCTGAATCCCCCAATAGCAGCAACCAAGATCTTAAAGGGACATGAAACACAAAGAAATTCTTTCAGAATTCAGATAGAGAATACAATTTTAAAAAACTTTCTAAGTTACTTCTATTATGTAATTTGTTTTATTCTCTCTGCATCATTTGTTGAAGGAGCAGCAATGCACTACTGGTTTCAAACTAAACCCATGGGTGAGCCAATGACAATCGGTATATATAGGCAGCGACCAATCAGCAGCTAGAACCTAGATTTTCTGCTGCTCCTGAGCTTTCATAGATAAACCTTTTAGCAAAGAATAACAAGAGAATTAAGCACATTAAATAATAGAAGTAAATTAGAAAGTTGTTTAAAATCCTATTCTCTATCTAAATCACGAAAGAAAAGTTTTGGGTTTCATGTCCCTTTAACAGAGATTAACCAAAAAAAAACAATATATATTAATAATTACTTTCAGAATAGTCATCTGCAGCAGATTTAAATTGCATGTTGTGCTTGTTTTTTAGTTTTTAACATAAACTTGGGATGAAAACTTTATTGGTGAAACATTTACTGTTTATTCCTAATTTTTTTACTAGTAATAGTAGTAAGATTTTGGGTGCAACAGTAGTGAATGTGAGTGGATGCCTCCTTTCAGCACCCTTTAGAACAGGGGTTTTCAAACCTTTCCTCAGGCCTCTATAACAGGATATATTTTCAAGATTACCTTGGGGGAGAGCAGGTTAATAACCATATTTACGTATCAGCTGATTATTTCACCTGTGCTCCAGCTCAGATATCCTGAAAATCTGGTCTGTTAGGGAGACCTAAAGACACATTTGAAAACCCCTGCTTTTGAACCATCACAACAAAGATTCCCCATAGCAATTCTAATATGCTTCCAGTTTCCCACAATCCTTTGCAATTTCCAACATCTATCCAACCACTCATGACATATGCTGCAACGTTACCTCCCACAATGTGTCCAAAGATTTGCTCAGCAAAAAATACTAGATAGATAGATAGATAGATAGATAGATAGATAGATAGATAGAAATGGCGTCCTAGACCCTCCAATGTAAATTTCCTTGTTTAAACACTAGAAAAAAAGATTACTGCTATCAGAAATTGCACAGTTCTATGCAGAAATGTTTTAATACATTGACTAAAATATCTCTTCAATAAACTATATCTCTTCAAGTAACAGCATTTAGGTTTGCTTTATTCAGCTTTTTTGGTAATCTAGAATTATTTGAGAGCGTAGAAGCAATTCTGAATCTGTAAACCCATTTTAGATGTTTTTGAAATAAAATTAATTTCTAGTGGGAAAAAACATTTTTACAACCTTTTTTTCTAAGGCTGCTGTATATCTTATTCGGCTAGAGTACGAGTTTTGCGTTTTTAAGCGTAAAAACAGTAACGCAGCCATTACGAGTCTTGCCGGTATAGCTATACCGCAAGCATTTTAGCCTGTAACGCAACGTCAGTCCCAGACTCAAAAAATTACGTTTTTGCGTGGGATTTCCATTGCGCCGGTATTACAGTGCGGTGAGGCTAAAATGCTTGCGTTATGCTCTATACCGACACATCTGAGAGCAGTAGTTATGGGTTTTACCTGTGAAATTAAAAAAATCTAAGTTTAAACTAACACTTAACCTAACATAACTATTATACTAACCTATTATACTAAAATTAAAATAACTACCAATTAAAATAACTACCAATTAAAAAAACTAAATTACACATTTAAAAAAACTAACAAAAAAAAATTAAGTCTAAAATTACAAAAAATACAAAATTACGAAAAATAACAAACAAAAGTATCAAAAATAAAAACAATTACACCTAATCTAATAGCCCTATAAAAATAAAAAGCCCCCCCCCCAAATAACCCCCCCAGCCTACAATAAACTACCAATAGCCATTAAAATTGCCTTTTGTAGGGCATTGCCCTAAAGAAATCAGCTCTTTTACCTTGAAAAAAATACAAAGACCCCCCAACAGTAAAACCCACCACCCAACCAACCCCCCAAAATAAAAAACCTAACTCTACCTAAGGGCATTGTATGGGCATTGCCCTTAAAAGAGCACTCAGTTTTTTTACATTGCCCTGAAAAGGGCATTCAGCTCTTTTAAAAAAGCCCAAACCCTAATCTAAAAAAAAAAAAACATTAAAAAAAAGTTTAAAAAAAAACTAACACTAAACCCCGAAGATCCACTCACAGTTTCTGAAGTCCGGACATCCATCCTCATCCAGGCGGAGAGAAATCTTCATCCAGGCAACGAGGAGTCTTCATCCAGACGGCATCTTCTATCTTCATCCAGGCGACATCTTCTATCTTCATCCCGGTGGCGTCTTCTATCTTCATCCCAGTGGCGCAGAGCGGATCAATTCTTGAAGACATCCGGCGCAGAGCGTCCTCTTCATATGGTCACCGCCGTACACTGGATCTTCAATGCAAGGGAGCCTTTTCAAAATGGCATCCCTTGCATTCATATTGGCTGATTTGATTCTTGAAATTCAAATCAGCCAATAGGATGAGAGCTACTGAATTTTTTTTAGATTAGGGTTTGGGCTTTTTTAAAAGAGCTGAATGCCCTTTTAAGGGCAATGCCCATACAAATGCCCTTTTGAGGGCAATGGGTAGCTTAGGTTTTTGTTAGAGATAGGTTTTCTATTTTGGGGGGTTGGTTGGGTGGTCTTTGTATTTTTTCAAGGTAAAAGAGCTGATTTCTATAGGACAATGCCCTACAAAAGGCCCTTTTAAGGGCTATTGGTAGTTTATTATAGGCTAGGGGGTGGTTTTATTTTGGGCGACTTTTTTATTTTTATAGGGCTATTAGATTAGGTGTAATTGTTTTTATTTTTGATAATTTCGTTTGTTATTTTTCGTAATTTAGTGTTTGTTATTTTTCGTAATTTATTATTTTTTGTAATTTTAGACTAAAAATTTAAGATAGGGATATTGTAATTTCGATATAAAGTTAGGGGGTTGTTGGGTTTAGGGGTTAATAGTTTAATTTAGTTTTTTGCAATGTGGGGTTATTAGGTTTATTTAGTGGCGGTGATGTGGTAGGTCAGAGGTTTAGGGGTTAATAACTTTTATTAGTGGCGGCGATGTCGGGGAGCGGCGGAATAGGGGTTAATAGCTTTTATTAGTGGTGACGATGTCGGGAGCGGCAGATTAGGGGTTAATAACTTTATTATAGTGTCGGCGATGTCGGGGAGCTGCGGAATAGGGGTTAATAACTTTATTATAGTGGCAGCGATGTCGTGGAGAGGCGGAATAGGGTTAATAACTTTTATTAGTGGCGGTGATGTCGGGAGCGGCAGACTAGGGGTTAATAACTTTATTTCGGTGTCGACGATGTCAGGGGTAGCAGATTAGGGGTGCTTAGACTCATGGTTTATATTAGGGTGTTAGGTTTTTAAACATAACTTTTTTTCCCCATAGACATCAATGGGGTTGCGTTACGGTGATCGCCATGCCGCACTTCAGGTGTTAGTTTTTTTTCTAACACCTTCTCCCCATTGATGTCTATGGGGAAAGCGTGCACAAGCACGTATTCTCAGCCATTGGCTTTTGTGCGGTATGGAGCTTATCGCCACCATATCGCATGCACAAGGAGGCTTTTCAGAAACTTATAATGGCAGCACCATGTAGGGTGAAATAACGCAACTTTTGTTGCATTCGTTTCGCACCCTCTATAGCGCAAAACTCTTTATCTAGGCGATTATGCTGAATCTGATTAGCATATGAGCCTACCTAGGGTTACTTAAAAAAGGAAAATCCACGCTTGGATGTGATGAATAAAAAATTGTAACTTTAAAATCTTGACATAGCCGCCAAAGAAAAAAGGTGAAAAGAGAGCGCAGCATATACAGCTTATGCGTTTCGGGAAACTCCCGTACTCATAGCCTATTACATGCTTGCTCTAAACTCTTTAAAAAGCATTAAAAACCCTTTGATTGGTTCTTGAGCAGCGCTACTCAACCTTCCACACCTGTATTAGAAAGGACATTTAACCCTTTCTTTTATGTCATTCCCAAAAATTAATGATATCGTATTTTGAGTTAAGACCTTCTGGATGTCTAGTTCCCAATTTGAAGATCCAGAAGATCTCTCTCTTGGCTAGGAGTTTGTCTATATATCCCCCTCTGTTCGGCACCTTCACCTCTTCTATTGCACACCATTTTAGTGTGTTTAGATTATCACTCGGCTAGATTTAGACTTTTGCGGCCAAAGGGGTGCGTTAGCTACGCATGTTTTTTTTCCCCCGCATCCTTTTAAATAACGCTGGTATTTAGAGTTCTCTGAAGGGCTGCGTTAGGCTCCAAAAAGGGAGCGTAGAGCATAGTTTACCGCCACTTCAACTCTCAATACCAGCGTTGCTTACGGTAGCGGCCAGCTTGAAAAACGTGCTCGTGCATGATTCCCCCGTAGGAAACAATGGGGCAGTTTGAGCTGAAAAAGAACCTAACACCTGCAAAAAAGCAGCGTTCAGCTCCTAACGCAGCCCCATTGTTTCCTATGGGGAAACACTTTCTAAGTCTGCACCTAACACCCTAACATGTACCCCGAGTCTAAACACCCCTAACCTAACACTTATTAACCCCTAATCTGCCGCCCCCACTATCGCTGACCCCTGAATTATATTATTAACCCCTAATCTGCCGCTCCGGACACCGCCGCAACCTACGTTATCCCTATGAACCCCTAATCTGCTGCCCCCAACGTCGCTGACACCTACATTATATTTATTAACCCCTAATCTGCCCCCCCCCAACGTCGCTGCTACCTTACCTACACATGTTAACCCCTAATCTTCCGACCAGACCTCGCCGCTACTATAATAAATGTATTAACCCCTAAACCGCCTCACTCCCACCTCGCAAACCCTATAATAAATTTTATTAACGCCTAATCTGCCCTCCCTAACATCGGCGACACCTAACTTCAAGTATTAACCCCTAATCTGCCGACCGGACCTCACAGCTACTCTAATAAATGTATTAACCCCTAAAGCTAAGTCTAACCCTAACACCCCCCTAAGTTAAATATAATTTAAATCTAACGAAATAAATTATTTCTTATTAAATAAACTAATCCTATTTTAAGCTAAATACTTACCTGTAAAATAAACCCTAATATAGCTACAATATAACAAATAATTATATTGTATCTATTTTAGGATTTATATTTATTTTACAGGCAACTTTGTATTTATTTTAACTAGGTACAATAGTTATTAAATAGTTATTAACTATTTTATAGCTACCTAGTTAAAATAATTACAAAATTACCTGTAAAATAAATCCTAACCTGTTACAATTAAACCTAACACTACACTATCAATAAATTAATTAAATAAACTACCTACAATTAAATCAACTAAACTACATTACAAAAAATAAAAAAAGATTACAAGAATTTTAAACTAATTACACCTACTCTAAGCCCCTAAAAAAATAACAAAGCCCCCCAAAATAAAAAAATGCCCTACCCTATTCTAAAATAAAAAGTTAACAGCTCTATTACCTTACCAGCCCTTAAAAGGGCTTTTTGCGGGGCATGCCCCAAATAAATCAGCTCTTTTGCCTGTAAAAAAAAATCATACAATACCCCCCCCAACATTACAACCCACCACCCACATACCCCTAATCTAACCCACCCAAACCCCCCTTAAAAAACCTAACACTAAGCCCCTGAAGATCTCCCTACCTTGTATTCACCCAGCCGGGTATCACCGATCCGTCCAGAAGAGGGTCCGAAGTCTTCATCCTATCCGGCAAGAAGAGGTCCTCCAGAGGGTCCGAAGTCTTCATCCTATCCGGCAAGAAGAGGTCCTCCAGAGGGTCCAAAGTCTTCATCCAGGTGGCATCTTCTATCTTCTTCCATCCGGAGCGGAGCGGGTCCATCTTGAAGCAGCCGACGCAGAGCCATCCTTCCTCACCGACGGACTAACGACGAATGAAGGTTCCTTTAAATGACGTCATCCAAGATGGCATCCCTCGAATTCCGATTGGCTGATAGGATTCTATCAGCCAATCGGAATTAAGGTAGGAAAAATCTGATTGGCTGATTGAATCAGCCAATCAGATTCAAGTTCAATCCGATTGGCTGATTGGATCAGCCAATCAGATTGAGCTTGCATTCTATTGGCTGATCGGAACAGCCAATAGAATGCAAGCTCAATCTGATTGGCTGATCCAATCAGCCAATTGGATTGAACTTGAATCTGATTAGGTAGGGAGATCTTCAGGGGCTTAGTGTTAGGTTTTTTAAGGGGGGTTTGGGTGGGTTAGATTAGGGGTATGTGGGTGGTGGGTTGTAATGTTCGGGGGTATTGTATGGGGTTTTTTACAGGCAAAAGAGCTGATTTCTTTGGGGCATGCCCCGCAAAAAGCCCTTTTAAGGGCTGGTAAGGTAATAGAGCTGTTAACTTTTTATTTTAGAATAGGGTAGGGCATTTTTTTATTTTGGGGGCTTTGTTATTTTTTTAGGGGGCTTAGAGTAGGTGTAATTAGTTTAAAATTCTTGTAATCTTTTTTTATTTTTTGTAATTTAGTGTTTGTTTGTTTTTGTAATTTAGTGTTTGTTTGTTTTTGTAATTTAGTTTAGTTGATTTAATTGTAGGTAATTGTAGGTAGTTTATTTAATTAATTTATTGATAGTGTAGTGTTAGGTTTAATTGTAACTTAGGTTAGGATTTATTTTACAGGTAATTTTGTAATTATTTTAACTAGGTAGCTATTAAATAGTTAATAACTATTTAATAGCTATTGTACCTAGTTAAAATAAATACAAAGTTGCCTGTAAAATAAATATAAATGCTAAAATAGCTACAATATAATTATTTGTTATATTGTAGCTATATTAGGGTTTATTATACAGGTAACTATTAAGCTTTAAATAGGATTAATTTATTTAATAAGAAATAATTTATTTAGTTAGATTTAAATTATATTTAATTTAGGGGGGTGTTAGGGTTAGGGTTAGACTTAGCTTTAGGCGTTAATACATTTATTAGAGTAGCAGTGAGGTCCGGTCGGCGGATTAGGGGTTAATACTTGAAGTTAGGTGTCGGCGATGTTAGGGAGGGCAGATTAGGGGTTAATAAAATTTATTATAGGGTTTGCAAGGCGGGAGTGAGGCGGTTTAGGGGTTAATACATTTATTATAGTGGCGGCGAGGTCCGGTCGGAAGATTAGGGGTTAATAAGTGTAGGTAAGGTAGCAGTGACGTTGGGGGGGGCAGATTAGGGGTTAATAAATATTATGTAGGTGTCGGCGACGTTGGGGGCAGCAGATTAGGGGTTCATAGGGATAACGTAGGTGGCGGCGGGTTCCGGTCGGCAGATTAGGGGTTAAAAAATTTTATTAGAGTGGCGGCGATGTGGGGGGGGCCTCGGTTTAGGGGTACATAGGTAGTTTATGGGTGTTAGTGTACTTTAGAGCACAGTAGTTAAGAGCTTTATAAACCGGCGTTAGCCCATAAAGTTCTTAACTCCTGACTTTTTTCTGCGGCTGGAGTTTTGTCGTTAGAGTTCTAACGCTCACTTCAGCCAAGACTCTAAATACCAGCGTTAGGAAGATCCTATTGAAAAGATAGGATACGCAATTGGCGTAAGGGGATCTGCGGTATGGAAAAGTCGCGGCTGGAAAGTGAGCGTTAGACCCTTTCCTGACTGACTCTAAATTCCAGCGGGCGGTAAAAACCAGCGTTAGGACCCCTTAACACTGGTTTTGACGGCTAACGCAGAACTCTATACTCTAAATCTAGGCGACTGTGTTTTCATGGAAATTCCGTACCAGAGGTGTGGTTGCTTTGCTCCTGCCAAGAGTTGAGAGATGCTCCCTTATCCTGGACTTGATGTCTCTGGAATTGAGACCTATGTATTGTAGTCTGAACGTATCACATGTGTGCATGTAGATTAACTGGGTGAACATACAGTTCCTAAGAGTTTTGATTTGAAAAACATCCCCTGTAACATAGGAGCTGAACTCTTTTGTCCTGTCCAGGTAGTCTACACTTTCTGTGACCACATCCGTACATCCCTCTACTGGATAGCCATGAGCCACTATTTGATTTAGATTCTCTCAATTGGGTGGTGACAATATTGATCCTAAAGTTGGGCATTTTCTGGAGCTACATCTGACTCCTTTTTGTACTACATCTGTTAGTTTATTGTCCTCAGCAAGAATAGGAAAATGTTTTTTAATAATTTTAACTATTTCTGGGAACTGGTCACTATAATCTGTTACAAAATGTATTCCTTCAAATTTATTTATTTTCTATCTCCTTTGTGACTGTTTAGTAAGTGTCCTCTATGTTTAGCCTCAATTTGTTTTTTAGCTGTTGTGATTCCCTTATTAGAGTAACCTCTATCTTTCAGTCTACACTCTAAATCATTTGCCTAATGATCATAATCACTTTGCTCTGAACAATTTCGCTTGAGTCTTTGGCCACTGCTGCTGCAGTATGTCTGGGGTGACAGCTTTTCCCATGTAGGAGGGAATTACCTGCAATGGGCTTTATATACATTTTGGTCGATATTTTACCATCTCTTGAACCAGTTGCGTTCGTTTCGCACCCTCTATAGCGCAAAACTCTTAATCTAGGTGATTATGATGAATCTGATTAGCATATGAGCCTACCTAGGATTAGCCTTCAACAAAGAATACCAAGAGAACATAGCAAATGTTAAGATAAAAGTAAATTGGAAAGTTGTTTAAAATTGCATACCCTATCTGAATCATGAAAGTTTAATTTCAATTTGACTGTTCTGTTAAAGACATTGCCATACTCAGTTCCCTCTTCTTTAGTGACCTCATGCTAAATGTTGTTCATATAAAGGGATATGAAATTCAAAATTAATCTTTCCTAATTCAAATAGAGCATGCAATTTCAATAGACTTTTTAATTTACTTCTATTACAAAATTAAGGGACTGGGAATAGCTGAAAATGTTAGCTGATGGATAAATAACTGGATAAAAGATAGGGAGCAACAAGTAGTAGTGAATGGATCAAGCTCAGTTTGGACAAAGGTAATCAGTGGAGTCCCCCAGGGATCAGTACTGGGCCCAGTTCTATTTAATATTTTTATAAATGACTTGGAGCAAGTATTAAATAGCGACATCTCTATTATTGCAGATGATACTAAGTTTCGTAAGGTCATTATATCAGAGCAGGATGAACTTTCTTTACAAAGGGATCTGCAAAAATAAGAAGTATGGGCAGGTAAATGGAAAATGAGATTTAATACGGGAAAATGCAAAATTCTACATTTTGGAAGTAAAAATAATCAGGCAATGTATTTTTTTAATTGGACAATACTTAGCCAAACAGAGGAGGAAAGGGATTTGGGAGTAGTAATAGATAACAAGCTAAAGATGGGTGCACGCAGGGCAGCGGCTTCAAAGGCTAATAAGATACTAGCATGTATTAAAAAAGGCATTGATTCAAGGGAGGAAAGCATAATTCTGTCACTATATAAATCCCTGGTAAGACCTCACCTTGAGTATGGAGTGCAGTTCTGGGGACCGATCACAAAAAAAGATATTGCAGAACTAGAAAAAGTTCAGAGAAGAGCTACAAAGCTAATAATGGGAATGGAGAACTTAAGCTATGAGGAGAGGCTAGTCAAACTGGGTCTGTTTTCTCTAGAAAAAAAGGCGCTTGAGAGGTGACATGATTACTTTATATAAATATATTCAAGGCCCATATACAGAGATGGCATAAGCTCTGTTTATTCCAAGAAAATTGTTTGTGACAAGAGGTCACAATTTAAGGTTGGAGGAAAGAAGATTTAATCTCCTGCAACGGAAAGGTTTTTTCACTTTAAGAGCAATAAAATTGTGGAACTCATTACCAAAGGAGGTAGTGAATGCAAATACCCTTGATACATTTAAAAATTATTTGGATATATTTCTGTCTAGAAACAAAACTCATGGATATGATTACTTGTATTAAATGGGTCACCTTTTAGTGGGATTATTTAAGATTAACTAGAGCTTTTAGTAAGTATTTTAAATTTGTATAGGTTGAACTTGATGGACTTCTGTCTTTTTTCAACCTCCTCTACTATGTTACTATGTTACTATGTAAATGTATTGATCTCCATTTAAGAAGCTGTGAATGCAGGTTTGGAGCACCTTTGGCTACAGGCTCACATGAGTGAGCCTGCAGTCGATAGTTAATAAGCAGTGGTCACAACTGCTGCTTCTTAAATTGCTATACCACCTCTAAAATAGCGTTTCTTTATCTTCCGTACTTCTCCAACCGGGGTGATTGACAAGTGCGTCCGCAATGCCTGGCAGACAGTGGCGTAGATGTCTGTATTTGTCATCCATCCGTTACCAAATGAACCCCATTGTGTTCTCTTAGGGGTCAATTTATCATTGTGCGGACGGACATGATCCACTATAGTGAACCATGTCCGCCGCTCATCGATAAATGCTGACAGCATACGCTGTCAGCATTTATCATTGCACCAGCAGTTCTTGTGAACTGCTGGTGCAATACCGCCCCTGCAGATTCGCTGCCGCTAGCAGGGGGTGTCAATCAACCCGATCGTAGTCGATCAGGTTGTTTTCTGTCCGTCGCCTCAGAGCAGATGGACAGGTTATGGAGCAGCAGTCTTTAGAAACACGGGGCATCAAGCTCCATTCGGAGCTTGATAAATAGACCCCTTGGTATCCATTGTATTAAAGCATACTTAAAGGGACAGTCAAGTAAAAAAACCTTTCATGATTAATGTTAAACAACTTTCCAATTTACTTTTATTACCAATTTTGCTTTGTTCTCTTGGTATTCTTAGTTGAAAGTTAATTCTAGGAGGTTATATGCTAATTTCTTAGACCTTGAAAACTGCCTCTAATCTGAATGCATTTTGACCACTAGAGGGAATTAGTTCATGTGTTTCATATAGATAACATTGAGCTCATGCACATGAAGTTACCCTGGAGTGAGCACTGATTGGCTAAAAAGCAAGTCTGACAAAAGAACTAAAATAAGGGGGCAGTTTGCAGAGGCATATATACAAGGTAATCACAGAGGTAAAAAGGTTATTTATTTAACTGTGTTGGTTATGCAAAACTAGGGAATGGGTAATAAAGGGATTATCTTTCTTTTTAAACAACAAAAATTCTGGTGTTGACTGTCCCTTTAAATAGATTTTAGGAACAGCATTGCACTACTGGGAGCTAGCTGGTAATGTGTGGCTACACACATGTGTCTCTTGTCAATGGCTCAACAGATGCATTGAGCTAGGTCCCAGTAGTGCATTGCTACTCTGGACATTATGTATGTGTTTAACTCCTTTACAAGGGTTAAACAGAGTTATATGCAAGCAATATTGCAATAATAAAATGCTCTAACACATAAGAGCTTCATCAGCTTGCCACTTTGATCAATTGCTACAAAGCTAGAAAGCTGACTAGAAAATATCACCTGAAAATCTCTATGTAAAAAGGAAGATATTTACTTCAAGTATTCACAGTCCACTGTAAAGAGACGTTAGGCAGCCAATCAGGATGCTATTGCCAGGATTTTCAAGGGAGTGTGCATCTGGCATGTGCAGGCACAGACATGGTTATTTTCCTATTCAGTTTAAGTAAGTTCTATGAAATCTGATTAGATCACAGCAAAGGCAAAGCATTACCTCAGAACTGCTGATGCTGATTGGCTATTGTTTTTTGTTTCCCACTTAAAGTATAACTGTTTACACAGCACTTACTCTGGTGAGCTGAAGAACTTTTGAGGTAAAAAAATCTTCCTTTTTTCATAGAGATGCTCAGGTGATATTTTCTTGTCAGCTTTTTACAGTTATGCTGCTTCACTTTCAAGTGATTTAGCGTATGAATATTAAGTCCCTTTAAAGAATAAGAAATATATACTAACGAAATAAATTATCCTTAAAGACTACGCTAATTTCTTAGCCCTTGAAGGATGCCTCTTATATGAATGCATTTTGACAGTTTTTCACAACTAGAGGGCGTTAGTTTATGTGTGCCATATATATAACATTGTGCTCACACACGTGGAGTTACCTAGGAGTCAGCACTGATTGGCTAAAATGCAAGTCTGTCAAACGAACTGAAATAAAGGGGCAGTTTGCAGAGGCTTAGATACAAGGTAATTACAGAGGTAAAACTTGTATTATTATAACTATGTTGGTTATACAAAACTGGGGAATGGGTAATAAAGGGATTATCTATCTTTTTAAACAATAACAATTCTGGTGTAGACTGTCCCTTTAATCTACAGGTGACACTGTGCCAGTGCCACCTGCAACAAAGTAACATTTACATTTATTCTAAAATGGCTACCCTTCATACTAAGCCTACCCACCACACTACAGACACAAATCATCTACCCACTTAAAGACTCAGATTACATCCTCAGAGTACAATTAAGGGGAAAATGTCATCTTAAATTCAATCTCCCAGCCGGGGGTACATAGATAAACGGCTCTCCGGGAAACAGATTGAAGGGCTCGAGAGTGACACCCCGGACTACATGATTGTAAGACCAGAAGATTGTCAGGCTATAGAATTGCTAGACTATAGGCAAAGAAGGTGATGGGCAAAGATAGATATAATAGGCTGGAGAGTGATGACACTCAATTAAACAAAGAGTGTGTCCAAGGTTTAAGACAAATTAACTATATTCTGCTATCGACCTTTGCTACTGTCTTTAGCAAAATAAACGGAATGATAAGACTTTTGCTTGATAGCTGATACGTCAGGATCCCATCCTAAAGGTCAGCACAAGACTCCACCAGGATAAATGATGAGGCTTGTCAATAAGGACTGTTACTGGAAACATACCAAAGGAACCTGAGTCATCAAAGCCCAACAATCCAGAAACACTAAGGCCTAGATTTGGAGTTTGGCGGTAGATGGGCTGTTAACGCTACGCAGGCTTTTTTCTGGCCGCACCATAAATTTAACTCTGGTATCGAGAGTTCAAAAAAATGCTGCGTTAGGCTCCAAAAAAGGAGCGTAGAGCATTTTTACCGCAAATGCAACTCTCGATACCAGAGTTGCTTACGGACGCGGCCAGCCTCAAAAACGTGCTCGTGCACGATTCTCCCATAGGAAACAATGGGGCTGTTTGAGCTGAAAAAAAACCTAACACCTGCAAAAAAGCAGCGTTCAGCTCCTAACGCAGCCCCATTGTTTCCTATGGGGAAACACTTCCTACGTCTGCACCTAACACTCTAACATGTACCCCGAGTCTAAACACCCCTACCCTTACACTTATTAACCCCTAATCTGCTGCCCCCGCTATCGCTAACCCCTGCATTATATTATTAACCCCTAATCTTCCGCTCCGTAAACCGCCGCAACTTACATTATCCCTATGTACCCCTAATCTGCTGCCCCTAACACCGCCGACCCCTATATTATATTTATTAACCCCTAACCTGCCCCCCACAACGTCGCCGCCAGCTACTTACAATAATTAACCCCTAATCTGCCTAGCGGACCTGAGCGCTACTATAATAAAGTTATTAACCCCTAATCCGCCTCACTAACCCTATCATAAATAGTATTAACCCCTAATCTGCCCTCCCTAACATCGCCGACACCTAACTTCAATTATTAACCCCTAATCTGACGACCGGAGCTCATCGCTTCTATAATAAATGGATTAACCCCTAAAGCTAAGTCTAACCCTAACACTAACACCCCCCTAACTTAAATATAATTTAAATCTAACGAAATTAATTAACTCTTATTAAATAAATTATTCCTATTTAAAGCTAAATACTTACCTGTAAAATACATCCTAATATAGCTACAATATAAATTATAATTATATTGTAGCTATTTTAGGATTAATATTTATTTTACAGGCAACTTGGTAATTATTTTAACCAGGTACAATAGCTATTAAATAGTTAAGAACTATTTAATAGTTACCTAGTTAAAATAATAACAAAATTACCTGTAAAATAAATCCTAACCTAAGTTATAATTAAACCTAACACTACCCTATCAATAAATTAATTAAATAAAATACCTACAATTACCTACAATTAACCTAACACTACACTATCAATAAATAAATTAAATGAAATTGCTACAAATAACTACAATTACATAAACTAACTAAAGTACCAAAAATAAAAAAGAACTAAGTTACAAAAAATAAAAAAATATTTACAAACATAAGAAAAATATTACAACAATTTTAAACTAATTACACCTACTCTAAGCCCCCTAATAAAATAACAAAGACCCCCAAAATAAAAAAATGCCCTACCCTATTCTAAATTAATAGAGTTAAAAGCTCTTTTACCTTACCAGCCCTGAACAGGGCCCTTTGCGGGGCATGCCCCAAGAAAATCAGCTCTTTTGCCTGTAAAAAAAAACATACAATACCCCCCCCAACATTACAACCCACCACCCACATACCCCTAATCTAACCCAAACCCCCCTTAAATAAACCTAACACTAAGCCCCTGAAGATCTTCCTACCTTGTCTTCACCATCCAGGTATCACCGATCCGTACTGGCATCCGGTGCTGAAGAGGTCCAGAAGAGGCTCCAAAGTCTTCCTCCTATCCGGCAAGAAGAGGACATCCGGACCGGCAAACATCTTCTCCAAGCGGCATCTTCGATCTTCTTCCATCTGGTGCGGAGCGGGTCCATCTTGAAGCAGCCGACGCGGATCCATCCTCTTCTTCCGGCATCTCCCGACGAATGACGGTTCCTTTAAGGGACGTCATCCAAGATGGCGTCCCTCGAATTCCGATTGGCTGATAGTATTCTATCAGCCAATCGGAATTAATGTAGGAATATTCTGATTGGCTGATGGAATCAGCCAATCAGAATCAATTTCAATCCTATTGGCTGATCCAATCAGCCAATCAGATTGAGCTTGCATTCTATTGGCTGATCGGAACAGCCAATAGAATGCAAGCTCAATCTGATTGGCTGATTGGATCAGCCAATCGGATTGAACTTGATTCTGATTGGCTGATTCCATCAGCCAATCAGAATATTCCTACCTTAATTCCGATTGGCTGTTACTAGTTTTTGTTTATATGCATGCCCTGCACGGCATAAACCTGCTCAAAGTATAAACATGTACACAGTGTTGGAAATAAATTAAACTTTAAAAAAAAATAAAAAAAATTACATTTGTTCTGACGAACACAGATGTAAATGTTAACTAATATTCCTTACTTGTTTTGTTTTAAACAAAACAAATGCTAAATAGTGCATCTCACGAATATTCTGCAAACTGACTTTTCAGAATATTCGTTCCGAATGATTCGCTCAAAACAAATAATTCAGTGCAGCACATGTCTAACTAACTTAAAGGGACAATGAACCCAATTTTTTTTCTTTCATGATTCAGATAGAGCATACAATTTTAAGCTACTTTCTAATGTACTCCTATTATCAATTTTCTTTGTTCTCTTGCTATTTTTATTTGAAAAAGAAGGCATCTAAGCTAAGGAGCCAGCAAATTTTTTGTTCAGACCATGGACAGCACTTGTTTATTGGTGCTCTCCAATCAGCAAGGACAACCAAGGTTGTTCACCAAAAATGGGCAGGCATCTAAACTTACATTCTTGCTTTTCAAATAAACATACCAAGAGAATGAAGAAAATTTGATAATATGAGTAAATTAGAAAGTTGCTTAAAATTGCATGCTCTATCTGAATAACGAAAGAAAAAATTTGGGTTCAGTGTCCCTTTAAGCAAAACCCACCGCCACTGCTATGAGATATGACTGACCCAGGCTACTATCGCTATAATTCCTAATAGAGAAACAAATCATTGCAATACAGGGTATGAATGACCTAAAATCACATTATCCCCCCTCTACATTAACCCTATAACAACTGAACTATTTCCACCCCTGGGCTGAGCTGTTTTGCAGTTTTTAGATGCTGCTTATATTTAGGCTCTAGCGTAGGTCATTTTTCAGTGGGAAACCTAACCAACAAATATTATATTATATATTTGTTTTTTCGAGAGACCCAGCAGATTTAAACTATACAATGAGCCTCGATGCAAATAAATTGACATTTATTTATCCCAGGTGATCACTATTACAACAATGACCACCTGACTATTAAAAATTATATAGGGGCTTTAATTTCAAGAGTAGCTTAGGGTCTTTAAAACAAGGTGTCTTCTGAATCTCTAGATCTTTTTGATAGGCTATTAGAATGATATTGTTACGGTTACCCTTAGTCTCGCTGAGAGATGGACCGCTTAGTAGCCTGGATTCCTATTGCTGAAGAGGGGAGAAACTGCTTTCCATAGTATTCTATATGAGTCTCGCAAATGTAGAATAATCCCCCTTAGCTGTAGTACAGCTAGGATACCCTTCTGCCCACAAAAACGAGTCAACGCTGCGATTGAGGGACAACCAAGAACTGAGGACTGGGATGCCCAGCCTGCTTTTTATTTAGGTTACATGCACACAGGGCACTCCCAGGGGGGGAAGCATAAAATCCCCCATCACACATTTAGACAAAGCCCTTGGACAGGCCACCGCAGATAACAAGTACACACAAGAAAACAATTGAGTCCTTCTTATCACCTAGCAGTGAATGCTTATCACAAACTTAATTACAGTACACAATATGCTAGGAAACCTGCCTCAGAAAATAGTTTTCTCAAAACTGAACAGAGTTAACCCTTTATGAAATGATACTTGTTACAGTTTTCTTGGAGCCCTTCTTAGGCGCTGGCTTGGCTGGTTCAGGCATTGCTGCTGGGAAATAAGTTTCTTCACAACAAAATAACTAATGCTTCTGTAACAGTGCTCCCTTTCTGTGGAACACTCTGGCAGACACGGTCTGACCCCTTTTCGGGGCAGACTAAGGCTGTCCAGACCGCTGGTTATGCGGGGCTGAGGTCGGTTTGTCTGGACAACCCGTCGGCGTTGCCATTCTGTTTCCCAGGTCTGTAAGTAATGGTGAAATTGAAGGGTTGCAACGATAAACTCCAACGTAATAGCCTGCCATTATCTCCAGAGACCCGGTTCAGCCACACCAACGGGTTATGGTCGGTGACCAGAGTGAACTCCTGCCCATATAAATAGGGAGTCAATTTCTTTAATGCCCACACCAAAGCCAAACACTCCTTTTCGACCGCTGCATAGCTGACTTCGCGGGGCAGGAGCTTCCGGCTGATGTAGGCAACTGGATGCTCCCCTCCATCTTCGCCTACTTGGCTGAGGACGGCTCCCAGCCCGAACATGGAAGCATCTGTGTGGACGATAAAACGTTTGTTAAGGGCTGGAGCCGCCAAGACAGGAGCGTTAATTAGAGCATTTTTGAGAGCCTGGAAAGCCGTTTCACAGTGGGGAGACCACAGGACCTGTCGAGGTAAGTTCTTCTTGGTCAAGTCAGTCAGGGGTTTGGCAAGTGTGCTGTAGTCTGGTACGAACCGTCTATAGTACCCTGCCGTGCCCAGGAAGGCTAGGACCTGAGTCTTAGTGATGGGGGTGGGCCAATTGGCGACAGCTTCTATCTTGGCCGGCTCTGGTCGCTGCTTTCCACACCCCACCCGGTGACCCAGGTACTGTACCTCGGCCATCCCAAAGTGGCATTTTTCTGGCTTCAGAGTCAGGCCAGCAGCCCGGATCTGATCCAGAACCATTCCTATGTGAGCTAAGTGGTCCTCCCATGACTCACTGTGGATCGCTATGTCGTCCAGGTAGGCGCAAGCAAAACTCTGGAAGCCATCCAGGAGCCTATCCACCAAGCGCTGGAATGTAGCTGGGGCATTCTTCATCCCAAACGGCATTACCCTAAACTGATATAAGCCGAATGGGGTGACGAATGCCGACTTGGGGATAGCCTCCGGGGCCAGGGGAATCTGCCAGTAACCTTTGCAGAGGTCAATAGTGGTCAGGTAATTTCCCCTGGCTATACGATCGAGTAGCTCGTCTACCCTGGGCATAGGGTAAGCGTCCGTCACGGTCTTTTCATTGAGCCTCCGATAGTCTACGCAGAACCGGGTGGTCCCATCTTTCTTGGGCACCAAGACAACTGGGGAGGCCCAGGGACTATCGGAGGGCTCAATTACCCCGAGTTGGAGCATCTCATCGATCTCCTTCTTCATTCCTATCCTAACTGCTTCGGGGATTCGGTACGGAGCCTGGCGCAAGGGAGCTTGTCCCGGAGTATCTACCTGGTGGGTGGTTAAAGTAGTGTACCCTGGCTTCGGGGAGAAGGTGAGGTGTTTGGACTGTAGGAGTTGGTTGAGCTGCTCCCTTTCAGTGGGGCTAAGTCGGTCTCCTATCTGAACCTGAGCCACTATACCTGTGGGGAGACTCTTTTCTAATAGGTCTGGAATGGGTAGACTGTCAGGGCCTTCCTGAGGGGAACAACATACGGCCGTCACGTTCTCTGGTCGCTCAAAATATTCCTTGAGCATGTTTACATGGAATGTCTTTCTAAGATTGTTGTCGTGGCAGCTAGCTATCACATAAGTGGTGTCTCCCCTTTTCTCTACGATCTGGTAGGGGCCCTGCCAGGACGCCTGCAATTTGTCTGTCTTCACCGGCTTAAGTACTAACACCTTTTGTCCTATGGTAAAGATTCTCTTTCGGGCCCCCCGATCGTACCATACTTTCTGTCTTCTCTGGGCCGACTGGAGATTAGCCCGCACGGATTTGGCTAATTGCTCCATTCGGTCCCTGAGTTCCAGCACGTATGGCACAATGGGGACACCGTCAGTCTCCATCTCTCCCTCCCAGTGCTCCCGGATCAGGTTTAGGGGTCCCCGTACCTTTCTTCCGTAGAGCAACTCGAAGGGAGAGAACCCTGTCGTTTCCTGGGGCACCTCCCGATAAGCAAAAAGGAGGTGCGGCAGGAAGCGTTCCCAGTCTCGGTATTCCTGAGTGAACGTCTTGAGCATTTGCTTGAGGGTCCCATTGAACCTCTCACACAGCCCGTTCGTCTGGGGGTGGTATGGGGAGCTCAGGAGGGACTTAATTTTGCAAACCTGCCAGAGTTGTTGGGTCAATTCAGCCGTAAATTGGGTGCCTCGGTCGGATAGGATTTCTTTTGGAAATCCTACCCGGGAGAACACCTGTACTAGTGCATTCGCTACCGTATCCGCTTGTATGTTGGATAGGGCGACAGCCTCTGGGTACCTGGTAGCGTAGTCCACTACGGTAAGAATGTAGCGCTTACCGGAGGGACTAGGGGTAGCCAGTGGTCCCACTAGGTCAATAGCAACCCGGCTGAAGGGTTCCTCTACAATGGGCATATTTACTAGATGGGCTTTAGGGTGATCGCCTCGCCTTCCTACTCGTTGACACACATCGCAGGTGTTACAGTAAGTTCTAACGTCGGCGTGTACCCCTGGCCAAAAGAACGTGTGAGTAATGCGGTGTAGGGTACGGGTTACAGCTAGGTGGCCTGCTAAGGGGATGTCATGGCCTATCTTGAGGATTTCTTGACGGTATTTGTGGGGCACTACCAGCTGTCGCCTACGCTGTCCCCTTTTCTCTGTCCAGCGGTATAGTTTCCCTTTTTCCCATAAGAATGTTTCATTATCTGCCCCGCCCCCTCCGGTCTCTGCTCGTTCCCGGTACTTTTGTAAGGTCGGGTCAGTCTTAGACTCTGTCTCGAAAGCATCTGGGGTGTCCCAGGGTATGGGGCCTAACATGTCAGGCAATGTCGGGGTAGGTCTTACCTGTGTCTCCCGCACTGGTGAGAGTTCTCGCTCCGTCCGGGCTTGGGCCCGTGTAGTCACTGGGTCCGCCTCGTTGTTGCATACTGGAGCATAGGCAGAAGTCATGGGGCCCAAATCATTGCCCAGTAGTACTTCGGCAGGTAAATTATCCATTATGCCCACGTTCACAGCCCCCTTTCCCGCTCCCCAATCAAGATGCACTTTAGCTGTTGGAATTTTGTACACATCCCCCCCCGCCACTCTAACGGCCACAGTCTGTCCAGATCGCTTGTGCTCCGGCACCAAATGACTCTGTACCAGCGTGATAGTAGCCCCTGTGTCTCTCAATCCCTCGGTAGATCGCCCCTCGAGCCATACCTTCTGCCGATGGTGCTGGCGGTTATCTGAGGCAGCATATACAGGGTCCGCCTCGTGAAGCGGCCCCAAATATTCCTCCATAGGGGCCTCTTGGTTAACACAGAGGGTCCGGGCCGGACGATATGCCCCAGAGGGGTAATTGTAATTCCTGGGTGTCTGGTGCGTATTAAGGGGGCAGCTAGCCATGAAATGCCCTGGTTGCTTGCATCGGTGGCAAGTCGGTCTGGGACGCTCAGAGCTGTTATTGGGTGGTCCTGAGTGTCGGGCGGGCCCTGCGGGCACCGGGGCTCGGAATTCAGCACGAGGGGGTGCACGGTAAACCTCTCTGGGTTCGTGAAGATGGGAGTCATAATGTTCATCGGCCAATTTGGCTGCTTCTTCTAAGGTAGAAGGTCGCCTGTCTCGCAGCCATTCCTTCCCTTGCTGTTCCATGCCATTATAAAAATGTTCTAAGAGAAACAATTGTAAAATTTCCTCACCAGTCACCGCTTTACTTCCGCTCATCCAGTGATTTGCCGCTCTCCGCATTCGGTGCGCCCATTCCATATGGGTATCGTTAGGCTTCTTTTTCGTGCCCCGAAACTGTCGGCGATACGCGTCCGGAGTTACTGCGTACCGTTGCAACAGTGTCTCCTTAACTAGCTCATACTGTGTCACTTCCTCAGCACCCAGTGTACGAAAGGCTTCCAGGGCTCGCCCGGATAGTTTCCCAGACAATATCGTGGGCCACTCCCTGTTGGGAATCTGGTGCAGGGCACATTGCCTTTCGAAGTCCGCCAAATATTCATCAATCCCTGTCTCGCTCTCTAGGAAGGGTCGAAATGCCGCATAGGGTATCTTGGGCCTCCCAGCATTTTCGACAGGGATGATTACCTGCGGGGCTTCAGCATTGCGGTGTGCGTTCGCTAGGTTGAGTTCGTGGGCTCGAGTCTCTCGTATATCCTTGTCCGCTTCCGCCATCAACTGCTGTACCAATTCCATGGAGGGGTTCGGCCCGTACAGTGAGAGCCTCTCCCGAACAATCCTGGTTTTTTCGTCACTAATCGTGGTCGGTGTTTCCGCCATTGTGAAGCTCTGATCCAGTTCGGTCAATTCTGCGATCAGCTCTCTCCTCGGCCGGTTGCTGGCGTACCCCCCTCTGCTTTCAAGTAAATCCTTTAGGGTTGTACGCTTCAATTTTTCGTAAGCGCTCTCCATCCGTTCTGTACCTCTCCTAGGAAATCCAGGAAAAATCCCACCGCTGCCACCAAATGTTACGGTTACCCTTAGTCTCGCTGAGAGATGGACCGCTTAGTAGCCTGGATTCCTATTGCTGAAGAGGGGAGAAACTGCTTTCCATAGTATTCTATATGAGTCTCGCAAATGTAGAATAATCCCCCTTAGCTGTAGTACAGCTAGGATACCCTTCTGCCCACAAAAACGAGTCAACGCTGCGATTGAGGGACAACCAAGAACTGAGGACTGGGATGCCCAGCCTGCTTTTTATTTAGGTTACATGCACACAGGGCACTCCCAGGGGGGGAAGCATAAAATCCCCCATCACACATTTAGACAAAGCCCTTGGACAGGCCACCGCAGATAACAAGTACACACAAGAAAACAATTGAGTCCTTCTTATCACCTAGCAGTGAATGCTTATCACAAACTTAATTACAGTACACAATATGCTAGGAAACCTGCCTCAGAAAATAGTTTTCTCAAAACTGAACAGAGTTAACCCTTTATGAAATGATACTTGTTACAGTTTTCTTGGAGCCCTTCTTAGGCGCTGGCTTGGCTGGTTCAGGCATTGCTGCTGGGAAATAAGTTTCTTCACAACAAAATAACTAATGCTTCTGTAACAGTTATATATATATATATATATATATATATATATATACATATGTTTGTGCATTAAGTGTGCAATTTTATTTATTTTAAACATAAACCCACAAGACATAAACATTTGGAAGAGCATGAGATTACCTTTCAACTGGTGGATCTCTAGGGCTTAAGGAAGCTGAGATAAAGGGTTTTGAAATGTACCTCTCCCTTAAGCGCTCTTGTTCTTCCCAGCACGTCTAGGTTTCCGGGGCTTTGTGACATCACCCTGCACATACATGGTGATGTCCTTGTCATTCCCCCAAGCGATGTCAAAAATAAACTTTCATTCAATGTTCAATGTTTTTAACAATGTAATACTTATAGTTTTAAGGCACGTGCACACTTCTGAGTCAATCTAGGCATGCTCTCATGGAAAGCAGCTAAATGCCCACAGAGGATACCAAGAGAAATAGATACATTTGGAAAGATTTGTTTTAATTGTATCAGCTACCGGAATCATAATATTTAATATTGACTTCTATATCCCTTTAAATACAGGCTTTATTTGTAACTACGTTATGGAGGGAGGGGATATTCCATCTGAACTACTAGCTGCCAAAATAGTAGTTATCCCCAAACCTGGAAGGGACCATAAAAAATGTCAAAACTATCGCCCAATATCCCTTATCAATCAGGATCTTAAAATCCTTACAAAGATAATAGCAAACTGACTTAAGCATATACTACCCCACTTGGTCCATCCAGATCAAGTGGGTTTTATTAAAGGTAGGGAAGCCCCGGATAATATACCTAGAGTAACCAATTTAATTCACACCCTGAAAGAGACGCAGACACCTTCTCTGCTCCTATCGTTGGACGCGGAGAAGGCGTTTGACCGAATTGACTGGGACTATATGTTCCTAGTACTACATAAGATGGGATTTCAGGGGGCACTCATTAAAGCATTAAAAACTATTTACTCCTCTCCAGGAGCACAAGTATCAGCGGCAGGCTATAAATCTCAACCTTTCCCAATTCGTAACGGGACCAGACAAGGATGTCCCCTGTCTCCGCTACTCTTTGCCCTATGCATGGAACCACTTGCCGCCAAGGTTTGCTCACAGGTAGATATAACAGGAGTTAAGTTAAACAATGCAGAGTATAAACTAGCCCTCTTTGCGGATGATATAATACTAACGTTGACGAACCCACTGATATCGCTACCTAATCTTTATCAAACCTTGCCAAAGAAAAATGTGAAGCCCTCTCCATAATGATCCCCAGACAGATTCAAAAGCTATTAGAGTCAAATTTCCGCTTTCGGTGGATGAAACAGTCCCTAAAATATCTAGGAATTCACCTTCCAAATTGCCCCACACAACTATATAGAGTAAATTATACACCATTATTTAAACAAATTAAAAAAGATCTGTCGAAATGGAAAAGTTTTAACTTCTCGTGGTTGGGTAGAGTGGCAGCAGTAAAAATGAATGCCCTACCAAGGATACTATATTTATTTAGGACCCTGCCTATTAAAATAGTGAAAGCGGGGGGGCGGAGTTAGCCATCCAGCAAGAGAGACGTGTTTGGAGAGTGCTCTCTGCCAGATTCCTTAAAAACGTGTAAAAAGTGCTTAAAAAGTACTAAAAAACTGCTTATAGAAATTCTTATGGACATTGTAGCTGGCCCTTAAGAGATTAGGAAAGCTGTGAACTAATTACAGACTCATAAGACGGAGTCACGCAATCCTAACTAAAGGCAGACTTTCCTCTTATTATCTCTGGAGGCGATACCCAGCTTCATTCTCAAGTGGCCTCCGCTGAGGTCTAGACTTACCGCCTTCTCATTATTGATCCTACTCGGGGACTCACAGCGGCAATACCTAAGCCGCACTGCTGACCGGAGGGTCGGGGCTCCGCTCCGGTTCAGCAGTACCATACCCAGCGGTTAGACGGAGGGGGTTGAGAGCCCGGATTCATCTTGAGTGACACCTGCGCTGACCGAACTCACCCTCCAGCGACCCTTCATCTGTGACTGCAGCTGGATCCTGACCAGGAGCTGACAGAGGTCCGTGGGAGGTAAGAGGAGAGAGAGCTGCACCATACCTTTTTTGGCGCGAACATCCGCCATCTTTAGACCGGCTCCCCTGCCTCCGCCGACATTGCTCCTGCAGCTAGACCCGACTTGTTACACTGAAAGAGGGTAAGACCGGAGGACATATAGACAAGCTGCAGCCTCTATATATTGTTTTTAGGCACTGACGCTACTCCTGTAATATTTGGCCCTCCAGCACAGCACATACTTAACATTACCCCCCACGTCAAAGCAACATCATAGACAAGTGGTATTGTCACCTGCTGTATTGCTGTTTGGCCATTAATTGATGTGACTTGCTCTGCTGTGTGCCGTTGCCCCTGCTGCTACCGGTGGCAGGAGTGTCACATCCACTTAGAGCCTGAGACCTACAAGGGGGATTAGTATTTGCTGGCTGACAGCCAGGTCCACTGCAAAAGAATCCCTTTCTAAGTGATAACTGCAGGGGATCAGGAATACTCTTTTCTGCATCATCATACCAACGAATCTGGGGCCACTTTGCCTTTTACCCTGCCACAGCACATCTCCACACAATCTGAGGTGCCTCATTAAGACCTTTGAAACTAGTTTAACGAGTTAGACTTTCACTAACTTTTACTACTCATAGGGGGTCTGCACATTTACATAGTTTCCAACCACCCAACATAAAGCTGCTCTGCCAGCATCCTTACTTGTTTCTATTGTTTTCTATAACATTAGATGTAAAATGTTATGTGATGCTTGAATGTGCTCCGTTTCCTTCCTAATAACAACTAATTTCTCCTGCTAGCAGCACTGTCCGCCATTGTTAGTTCACAACCGGATATTGTCCATAAGGTTCTATAAGTGCCTCTAGTTAAAGCTGATTTTTACAGGGCATCTAGAGAGACTATTGCTATTTGAACAATATTCTTTGTCTAACCACTTTTACATCCTGACAGGTTACCTTATCATTGTCTCACTTATTGCAATTGGTTGTGTAATTTATTTTTATTTTTTTATTTTTTTTTGATGGTGGTAACCCCTTAAGCAAAATCTCCAACCATTCCTCTCTGTTGTAATACACTTTGAAAACATGTAAACTGCTTTTTGCTCTATGCCGTGACCCCAGTCAGTCAGATATAAGCAAATCTTTATAGTGCTGTCCTGTGTCTGCAACTTTCCCTGAAAACCCATGCAAGCCCGCAAAATGCCTAAAACATTTAAAAGAAAACAAAAACCCCTTAATACCCCCAAACGCACAGTAGTGGACCACTTCAGCAACCCCCTCCCTAGATCTCGGGCTGGCTCGGATGAAGAACTTACAGACGCTAGTAGCTCCATTGAGACTACTGGTGAGACTACCCTCTCCCAGGCTGTGGGACGTTCGCTACGGGCAGAAAAGGAAGTTAACAACAATCTTATGGACTCTATCACGGCGCTCCTGGCTTGCCATCATGACTCTCTAACTAAAAAATTTGAGAAGAGCCATGCAGATTTGAAACGTGACATAGCCTCCATAGGTGAGCGCACAGACATAATAGAGCGCAAGCAGGAGGATTTGATGATAGACCATACCAACTTACTTGGTTATTCCCAGTGCCTAGCTGAACAAATAACAGATTTAGAACTCAAATTGGCTGACTTAGAGGACCGCACCCGACGCAACAATATTCGGGTGAAGGGTATCCCTGAGACTGTCTCCCCACAGGACCTAGAGAAATACCTTCGAGAGTTTTTCACTGCCATCGTGGGCCCAGAGGAAGGGCAAGAGATGATGATTGACCGAGCACACAGGGCATTGAGGCCCAGATCCAGCGAAGGCGAGAAACCTCGAGACGTCATAATTCACCTCCACTATTATACCTTTAGAGACAAACTTCTTCGAGCTCTTGCAGGAGGCAGAACTCTCCCAGACCAATTCTCAGAGGTGCAGGTTTACCAAGATCTCTCGCCACATACTCTTCAAATACAACGTCATTACCAGCCATATATGAGATTAATGCGAGACAAAGCAATAAAATACCGTTGGGGGTTTCCCGTCAAACTGCACATAACCAAGGTAGGCCACCAATACACGGTCTCTTCTCCGGAGCAAGCTAGAGAACTCATGCAAAAGTGGGATCTGATGCCACCGGACCCACCTAACTCTCAACAACTACAAAAAGATCCAGCCAGAGGTTTAAGGGCTGCTGCTCCCGAGTGGCGACCTCTCCCCCAAAGAGTGGGAAACCCCCAGAAGAAACCACCACAACATACGGGAAGGAACACCTTTCCTGGTGATGCCCCCACAGCCCCAAGTACCACATGAACTCTGCTTGGCTTAGCACTCCACACTGAACAAGGGGCAAAGAGGCCCCCCTTTCTTCTTTCTTAAGATGAAACGGATACCCCCAACAGGGTTTGCGGATCCAACTGTTCCTAATGGGACCTTGCATGGTGTTTTTGGTCCTTCCTGATCCTTAGTTTCTTCTTATCTCCCTTCTTCTGCTTTCCCTTTTTCTCTTACTTTATGGACTTTTCTCTCTCTGGTGGGAGATAAGTATGAGTTAATATGTTGTAATTACATTTGTTATCGTTAATTATTGTATGTTTATATTTGTAGAGCTGAGAGAAATGTCATTGAGATCGCATAATTATTATAACCATGAGAATAGGTCTCTATTTGATAACGATTCCCGAGTTTTGTGGTACTGTTCAGTAGTGATGAATCTTCCTAGAAATAAATACATAGCATTACCTCTTAGTAATTTCTGCCTACCACTGTTCTTAATGTGAAATACGGGAAAAGATACTTTATTGTCATATTTATGCCACTAATAAGTAGTCAGTTGAAGGGAAGACCACCTTGTAGGACTAATTTATCTAGAAATATTGCTAAAGTTGATATATGTACCAGTTTTCATCTTATGGTTATTATCAAGGTTTTACTCTGTGTCTTGTGTTCAACCTTATTGAGATATGAGAACATGTGCCCCCTGTAGAGATGTGTATTTGCCATGCTGACCCGCCACATACTACTAAAGAGACGGTACCCATGACACAGACCGAAGGAACTGGACATTTGTAGATGTTTGACACATGACACAAAATTACTGACTGGGGTCAGGCTCTCTATGCTGACCTCCCCCCCCCCACCTTAATAGTTGTGACCTCTTGCTATTTTTAGTTAGAGCACTCATAGAGATCGTGTATTTTACACATCACTGACTGCTACTTAAACAATCCGCGCAGCCTCTTGAGCAAGGATAGACCCACCTCTCTCTCCCCACATCCTCCCCCTCTCTTCTGTTCGTTTCCCTTACCCAGCTTCCCTAGTGCACCCCCCTCTTCCCATCCCACATCTACTCTACTGGAGACATGGGTTCTCCTAATCATATGACATCTGTAACTGTAGCTACTCTCAATGCCCAGGGCTTGAACTCTCCTACTAAGCTAAGCCTCCTGTCTAACTTCCTAGACTCTCACAAACTACATATTGTGTTTCTTCAGGAGACCCATTGGGATAACAAAACTAGACCGTTTCGTACCCCGACACACTACCCCATTTGTGAAGCGGCTTCTTTCTCAGAGAAAAAGAGAGGGGTTGCGATCCTGGTCCATAGAGACATAGGTTGTGCCGTAGAATATGTTGACAGGGATCCTGAAGGCAGATACCTGATTTTTGTCTGCTCACTAAATGGGATTTTATACACTCTGGCATCCATCTACACCCCAAATGTCAAACAGATCCCATTCCTGAGAAAATTCTACGGAGACTCTGAGAGGTTAGGAGGGGACGTTTATTGATAGGAGGGGACCTTAATCTGGTGTGGGACCCTGTACTAGATAAAAAGACTCCGAAAACATACCCCTCTGACCGAAATCTCAATACCCAATCCAACGCGCTGCGCAAGCTTATGTACCAGTATGGTCTTTATGACATCTGGCGTTGCCTTGCTCCGACCGAGCGTGACTACACCCATCACTCTAAGCCACATAACTCCTACTCCAGCTCTTATCCCCAATTTTACTCCATCTCTTCGACGCAGTAAGGGAGAGGGGAGCCTTCCTCCCCGAATTTTTGGAGGCTAGTATCCTGACTATTCACAAAGAGGGGAAGGATCCGGTGCTCTGTGAGAGCTACCGGCCTATCTCCCTCATCAATGTGGATGTGAAAGTCTACGCCAAGGTTCTGGCGACTAGGCTTGGAAAACACTTGCCCTCGCTGGTCCATTTGGACCAAGTGGGATTTGTGCAAGGGAAGCAAGTTACGGACAATACCCGTAGACTGCTGAACGTTTTCATTGAAGCGGCAGATATGGGACTGCCCCTCCTCACCTTGTCTATAGACGCAGAGAAAGCGTTTGACAGGGTGGGGTGGGAGTATATGTTCTCTACCTTGGAACATTTTGGGATCCCTGAGACGTTCCGTACGGCTATTGCCGCCCTCTACTCCTCCCCGACGGTCGTAATCAAAGGTATGGGATTTTGCTCCCCTAAAATTGCGATCAGGAATGGGACCAGGCAGGGATGCCCCTTGTCCCCACTCCTTTTTGCGCTAGTGATGGAACCTCTTGCGGAGGCCATTAGAGAAAGCCCTGAGGTCCAGGGTCTTCAGATTCATGATACGCTTCAGAAATTGGCACTATTTGCTGATGACCTCACTCTCTTCCTCACCGACCCAGTGGAATCACTTCCCCACCTTTTCGGGATTTTTGAATCCTTTAGTGATATTTCCAACTATAAGATTAATGTTTCTAAAACAGAGGCATATATGATCCACATTGCACTACCTGAGCAGAGACGTCTACAACGACTTTACTCCTTCAAATGGTCGACAGATGGGATCAGACACTTGAGGGTTTTCTTGTCTCATGACAAGAACATAGTCTTGCAGGAAAACTACACTGTCCTGCTGCGAGAGGTTGAGGTGAGATTGAAATCTAAAAAATATGAGGAAATCTCTTGGATGGGCAGGATTGCCGCTCTGAAGATGATGATTCTCCCCAAATTAACCTACATTATGAGATGTATCCCCATCCCTGTGCCAGAAAAGACTTTACGTGGCTTCCAAACCACATTTAATTCTTACGTCTGGGATAATAAGCGGCCAAGAGTGGCGGCAGCCATACTTCAGGCCCCAATGGACCGAGGAGGATTGGGATTACCTTCCATCCAGCTATACCATCAAGCGGCGATGCTCTCGCACGTCTCTGCGTGGGGACCAACCCTGCCCCCAACGAGATGGAGGGAGCTGGAACAGGCTTCCCTCCCTGCCTATGTTGACCTCTTGGACTTGTTGTGGGTTCCTCCTCATCTGGCCACACAGATTCCGATCTCTAACCAATTAGTTAAAGACTGTCAATTGGCCTGGTTCCACCTAAGACATCACCAGTTGATAGCCCCGCATCCTTCTCCTATCCATCCGGTTATGTCGCTCTTGCAGAGGCTACCCAATACTCGACTTGACCCTTGGAGGGATATAGAGATTTCCATGTTGAGTGATTTCTTCCTGAATGAGAGTCTTCTCTCGTCTCATGACATGAACGCTAAATACGATTTTCCCCAGACTTCTGGAGTTTGACTTTGCGAGACTCAGGTCTATGATGAAAACATGGGGATTTCTGGTTGACAAGATCAGGAGACCCATGATCTGGGAGGTTAGATGGGGGCGAACCTGCTGTTGTTCAAACCCCTCACTACCCACTATGGAGCCCTTTTGGGGCCCTCCACCCTAGTGAAAACCAAACACATGGCTTCCTGGGAGGCAGAACTGGGACTCAGTTTCACGCCACTTGATTGGACTAAGGCGATACAACTGACTAAGGCTGCGCTTCATTGCACCACAATGTACGAACTCTATTTCAAGATTCTCACCAGATGGCACCTAGTGCCGTCCAAACTTCGGACTCTCTATCCTGAGCATTCACCCCTGTGCTGGAGGGAGTGTGGGGAGAAAGGATCCCCACTCCATATGTGGTGGTCATGCGACAAGCTCCGGCCACTCTGGGCGAAAGTCAGCGCGGCCTGTACGGCCCTGGAACTCCCGACCCCGGATAATCCGGGCCTTGCCCTCTTACATCTAGGGGTAAAAAAGCTCCCAAAACACAAGAGATATCTACTAATCTATCTGTTGACATCTGTCAAGATGTTAATAGCTAGGAATTGGAAAAAGCAGCAGCCCCCGAGATGGCAGGCAGTCATTGACTATTTGCAATATCTTAAAGCAATGGAAGACTATGTCTTTAGTACGAGAAAACAGTCAGATCTCTTCTGTCTAATATGGGAACCCTGGGAGACCCTCCTGAAACCAAATGCATAATGCCCTACTCTCTTTAAAACTGGAGACCCCCTCCCGATCGCCTTGCTCTTCCCCCCTTGAAGATGCACCTCACTATGTGTGACTCGAGGTGCACTCCGTTCTCTGATCTTCCCCCTCCCTACCCTCCCGCTCGACACCTCTACCTCCTTATCTAACACCCCCCCCTTTTTTTTCCCTTTGAGAGAGGTGGGGGACTGACATCATTAATATCCTTTTTAGCTAGGCATACCACATGCCCCAACTATCCTGCCTCGCTTAGATGTCAGGCCCACTAGATATGGCGTATAGAACCATACTCTATCCAAAATACAGAATGTTAACAGAAAAAAAATATATAAAAGAGTAACCTACTCCTTGACAAGCCATTACACACCCATGGGAAAGTGCAATTACACAGCTGAAGTATGATTACTGGGCAGATTGGTTTCCTTTTACAGGGCTGCCGGCCCTGATTTGAACGACATTTGTCTTCTGAAAAATCGCGTGTAATTGCGTTCACAAATATGTCAAATGAAAACTGTGTTGTGTTGTGGCTATGTATGATCATTGTTAATAAAAATTTACTTTAAAAAAAAAAATAGAGATTCAAATATTCATTAGAGGTGATAAAACGAACAGAATAGCTAAATCAATCTTAAATAGACACAAAAAACTGGGAGGCATTGGGGTCCCCAATTTGATAGATTATTATAACTCTGCCAGACTAGCACAGGATGTCCTCCTGTTAAAGAGATCTGAAGAGATTATATGGCCTAATCTAGAGGCAAATCTGGGCGGGTGGAACGAAAGCGATACAATCATCTGGGATCCAGTGAAAAAGCAGGTCACTAAAGAGACACCTAGACCCTACACTGCAAATCTCACAGTAGCCACTTGAAAATTAGCAAAAACTAAATACAAACTAATCCCAAAACACTCCCTATACATACCGATAAGATTTATATTGCCTAACGAACTAGGGGCTCAACTTACAAAATGGGAAAACAAAGGCTTATATAGAGTTGCAGACTACTTAGAGGGTGGAACTATAATGCCATTCAATCAACTTCAAACAAAATTAAACCCATTGAAATTATACTGGTACATGTACTTACAAATACAGTCAGCAATACAAACATACTTGAGAATCCCGAGAGAAAACAACACCACCCCGATAGAATACTTCTGTAGAACAACAGATCGCGACAAACATGCTATTTCTATCTTATACATAGCCATACAAGCTACACAATCCAACACAAAAACATTGACTATGGGGGCATGGGAAAAGGAACTACTTATCTATAAAGACGCTAAAGAATGGGAAACATTATTTCAGAATGCAGAGAAAGGGCTTATAAGTGTGGACCTTAAAGAAAATGTCATTAAGACCATATATCGTTGGTATTTAACACCTACGAAAACTGCACATATGCATACACAAGGCAGTATATACTGCTACAGAGGGTGTGGAGAAATAGGAACATACAAACATATGTGGTGGAATTGTAGGGAAATTGCAGGAATCTGGAGACAGCTATCCAACTTCCTTAGTCAAATCTTGAATGAAAATATTGTCCTCACGATATCACAGGCCCTGCTACATGAACACATTAGCATATACAATAAACATATTAACACATTTATCAGGATCCTATGCACAGTCACAAGGACATGCATAGCTAGATATTGGAAAACAGGTAGCCCAACATGGACAGAAATATATAACAAAATACAACATACCTATACTATGTATTAGCTAGCATCTAGGTCTCTAGATAACAGAGAAACAGTTCAAGCGGTGGGGTACTATTGTATAAGTAAGTGATTCCTAGTCGGGCAGGAGAGTCAGGGAACATACCTTTAGATGATTAAAATAATCACAACCAATTTCACCCATAGGCGTACATAAAATACAGACTAAAAAAAAAAAAAAAGGATATGTTGTCACTCCCTACCCCCTCCCCCTCCCCTTTCTTTTTTTGTCCTTCTTTAACCCAGTTTTTTTACTTAGATTTACCTTCTCTCAAAGGTGTCCTACCTAATCAAGAAAACCTATAGATGATTCAGGTACTAGTAGAATCACCATGTTATATTGTTTCATATTCATAGAGCATAAGTTCAAACCCAAAGATATTTCAACAGTACAATCCCCTTCTCAAACTTTAAAAATAGAAGATACCTGGAAAATAATGAGAATATGGACTGATCACTTTTAATCTCACGACTACAGGACTGTTATCATTTGCTAATGATTGACTTAGAATAATCGAATGTGATCTATTTGCATTTCATAAGGGTTTTCTTTTCCTCTCTTTGAATCAAAAGTTGAATAACATTGCCATTTTGTAAGCCTTCTTTGTGGACCACCGAATGGTAGAGGTCACCAGAGAAGAGGGTATGTTTATTTCTGTTATAAATTATTACTAAAATTCAATAATAAATATTCAAACATAAATACAGGCTTTAACAAAAAATATTTGTTTTTTTCCCCACTGAATTTTAATGTTATAAACATTATGCTGATGCTTTATGTTGTTTTACCAGCAGCTATCCGTTCCTTTTACTCTACTTAGCAAAACAATAACTTATCAAATGGTTTGCATCTAATTGGTCTCACAACCTTATCAACACCATCCAAAAAACATCTATTTAGTTATTTGGGCTGAACATTATTTCATTGGCAACCTTCATGCAAAATAACATCAATATTTTATAACCTTCCAAATCACATTATCAAATCACGTAGCTTTTTGTTTCTGTATGCTAATTGATATTGGCTAACTATTTACTTACAGTTTAATGTAAAATAATAATGCAGTAATGGTGATTTTGTTTGTCATAGTTACTGTTACTGTTAGCTTTTTATTTTCTCTATCATAATGACTACAAATATAAACAACAGCTAGCATTAAATACAATGGCAAAAATAACAAATAAGCAGACATATTTAAAATAAATATAAAAATAAAGTTCAAGGGTAAATGGACAGTTACCATTTATATTTCAATATCATTCTGTCTCAAGTGTAAAACAATTTTCCATATCTATTGTCTATTCTCAATTAAGCAGAATAGATTATCAAAGTAAGGTGCTTACAAAATTCAGAATTATATTCTCACAGTCCAGCTATTGATATTCTAAAGATTTATAGTTTATTATATTTTGTAAATGTAAGTTTCACTCTAGATGGACTATTTTTCAAGGAGAAACTTAGGGCTGGATTGAAAGTGGAACTCAATCGATAGTTCAGGGTGTGTTATCTTGCAATCGAACTGGTGCTAAGAATACTGCACAATATGCTATTAAATAACAGTGGATGTAAAAAAAGGTTTATCAGAGAACCTTAAAGGGGCAGTAAACCTAGAAAATAACGTTATATAATTCTGCACATAGTGCAGAATTATATCACATTTTATTAGTGCTAGCTTTATGTAACATAATATTGCCGGTGAAATATTTATTAAAAAAGAGGGTTTTTCAGACCCGCCCTCTGTGCTCTACTGAGTGGGTCTGGTTTTCACTCTGAGCGCATCTGGGCAGCTGTCTAATCACAGCCCGGCCCGATCGCGCCATTACACTCAATGCAGCTCGCTCCCGCTATCAGACAGAGAAGGAGCGAGCTGCATTGAGTGTAATGGTGCTGTCGGGCCGGGCTGTGATTAGACAGCTGCCCAGATGCGCTCAGAGGAAAAACAAGACCCGCTCAGTAGAGCACAGAGGGTGGGTCTGAAAAAAACCTCTTTTTTAACAAAAATTTCACCGGCAATATTATGTTACATAAAGCTAGCACTAATATAATGTTATATAATTCTGCTCTATGTGCAGAATTATATAACATTATTTTCTAGGTTTACTGGCCCTTTAATGGATCCAACCTTTTTTTTAGTGCCCCATACTTTTATTTGATAGTGCAGGGAACAGTATTAGAGCTGATATTACAAGTGGTGAGTTACGTGTTAGGCTTGAGCACAACACAAAATAACGCTGCAAAATGTCTGCTTTTGGAGACCTGGGGGCCGATTTATCAAGCTCTGTATGGAGCTGTATGCAGCTGTTTCCGCACGAGCCTTCAGGCTCACCAGAAACAGGAGTTATGAGGTAGCAGTCTTAAGATCGCTGCTCCTTAACTCGTCCATCACCTCTGAGGTGGCGGACAGCAATCAGCAAAATCCGATACGATCGGGTTGATTGACACCCCGTGCTAGTGGCTGATTGGCCGCAAATCTGCAGGGGGCCACATTGTACAAGCATTTCTAGTGAAATGCTTGTGCAATGATAAATGCCGAGAGCATATGCTCTCAGCATTTATCGATGTGCGGCAGACATGATCGTTACAGTGAATCATGTCCATTCGCACTTTGATAAATCAGCCCCCTGATGTAAAGTATTAAAGCTTGAAAATATATATATAATAAAACACAGGAAAAATAGAGAAAAACTAGTGAAATGTTTTTTTTAACACTGATTTAAAGGGATATGGTCTATAATAATGTGATATTCTCACCAGCACTCACAGACAGCTACACAGCTTTCAGTGATTCTGGAAGTTAACCCCACACTAGCCTGGGTGCAAAGCCCATAGGGAAAAATTACAAAATAAAATTATTAACACAATACAATGAAAGTCTTGCACTCGCTTCCAAACACACAGCTAGATTAAAAGCAAAATGTAAGAGTTAGTTATAGAATTTAGCCAAATGGTGATAGGCCCAGACCCATGGCAAGATCTCTTCCTCTCTGGGTCCCTAAGTACAGACACGCAATGCAGCCTTCAACCAAACACACTGAGATACAAACAAGGGTGACACAGGCCCTTTGTAATTTCCCTTACACATTCAAACCGGACTGGATACACATCCCATGCCCCTGCAAAATTCAGAGTCCTGGGTGCTCACCAACACTTACAGGCAGCTGCACAGCTTTCAGTGACTCTGGCAGTTAACACCAGACAAACCTGTGTGCAAAACAAAATTATTAGCACAATGCAAAGAAAGTCTGGCACTCTCTTTAAGTATGTGTGTGTATTCACATATGTGTATGTATGTTTGTAGTGTGCTAAACCTATTTTTCAATTCAACACCATAGTTTATAGCTAAGTGCATAACTCCAATACTCAAGCAGAGTTTTGCGCACCGTCAGCTTTGTGCTTGAGCGAGAGTCAATCAATTTTCAGCATGCCCTAAAAGTCTGTTACGTGATCGATTAAATGCACCTCTGGTGCATTTCTGGTGAACTACTTGTGTAATGCCTCCCCCTGCAGATTCAGGGTGTCAATCAACCCAATCATACATGATCAGGTGGATTGATGTCCGATGCCTCAGAGGAGGTGTATGAGTTAAGTAAGACTACTACTGATGCATTGGGGCCTTTTGGCGGTTTGTTAAATCGGTCCCTATATGTGTTCAACAGAACTCACAACCTTAGTGATCTTACATATGGCAGTGATACAAGTGACACATATTTCTCTCCAGGATATTTAACCTGTAAACGCCTATTGACTTGGCTGTAACACCATTATCTCATTCCTATTCTCTATTGAGCAAAATGGATCATTAAAATGAAATGCATCCAGTTCTGAAAACAACAAAAAAAAATTATATTTGCCCTGTTGATTCCCTAATTTCATATTGAAAAAAATGTGCATGAGAATAGATAGACTAAAGTCCATGGGGCCGAATTATTATGCTCCGTTTGGAGCTTGATGCCCCGTGTTTCCGGCAAACCTTCAGGCTCCCCGGAAACAGAAGTTATGAAGCAGTGGTCTAAAGACCGCTGCTCCATAACCCATCCGCCTGCTCTGAGGTAGCGGACAGAAATCGTCAGAAATCAACCCGATCGAATACGATCGGGTTGATTGACACTCCCTGTTAGGGGCCGATTGGCTACAAATCTGCAGGGGGTGGTATTGCACCAACAGTTCACAAGATCTGCTGGTGCAATGATAAATGCAGAGAGCGTATACTGTCGACATTTATCGATGTGCAGCAGACATGATCCACTATATTGGATCATGTCCGCTCGCAGCATCATAAATAGGTCCCAATATAATAGGTTTATCGGATACATTTGTTTTAATAGTGTTTCGAGACGCTAAGAGGCAACATTTTTAATTCACATGTTTTGCAGGAAAATTGTAAAATCTCTTTAAAGGATTTGAACAGGTCATTAGGGCTCCAGTGGGCATGCGTGTTTCTTGGATTATTGATTTTGCTAAATTTTGTTAGTGTAAAAGTGTTTAATATTAATATATAGATAGAGCATCTACTATTTGTATCTGTTTCGTGACCTCGCTTTCTGATGTCATTGAATATGTCATCATTTGGGCATGTAAAAAACAATATTAAATCCAATAACTTTTTTTTTGCCTGAGGGTTTGTCGCATTCTTTTTGCTGAGTAATTCATTAAAGGGCCATTATAGTGGAAAAATTAGAGGGTGTAACTTTAACACTAGTGACCCTGATTAAACACATAGGGCCCGGGGTAGATTTATCTACCCCCGAAGTTTCAGCTCTGCCTGAAACTTAAGTTAACCTCTGAGGTGGCAGACAGCAATCATCCCGATCTGATACGATAGGGATGATTGACACCCCCTACTAGCAGCCGGGGGTGGCATTGCACAAGCATTTCACCAGAAATGCTTGTGCAATGATAAATGCCGACAGCGGACTTACACAGCTGGGTCATGTGATACTGTTGTTAATTGTGTCAACAGATGTGTCCAATCTTTGCCAGTAGTTCTTTCAAGCTCCAAAGCAGCACTTGGACTATGTGTTTAAGCACTTTAGCATTACATTTTAATATTCTATTTTGCTAAAAGGAGAATAGGTATTAGATATGTGTAATGGTGTTACAGCTGAGTCAGTAGGCATATACCCTTTACATGGTGTATGGCTTGAAGAGGAAAGGCTACTGACCCTATCAATAGCTCTAATTGCACAGCTGGGTATTTTTTTCAACTATAATAGCCCTTTAAGTATAAAACAGCACTATTCACCCTTTAAGTATACCCAGCTGTGCGAATAGAGCTGTTTTATACTTAAAGGGATATTATAAAAAAAAATGCTACTTAGAAACATTGAAAATGGCTGATTGTTATCATGTAGACATTGAAAATAACTCATTGTGATACCAATAATGATCAAGCAATACATTATGGGCTAGATTGCAAGTGGCGCACACAGTTTTGCACGCAAGCAATATCTGTTTGTTTTTTTTGTGCTCAACAGAAATAGAGCTCGTATTACAAGTAGGAAATAAACTCGAACACGGGAGAGCAATCGCGGTTATGCAAGTGCTCTCTATGGACTTTGTTCATCTATACTTGGGAAGCACCCCGGATTTATTACTATCAGGACAGAGAGTGCTGTCTTATTTCATTTTATATATATATATATATATATATATATATATATATATATATATATATATATATATATATATATATATATATATATATATATATATATATATATATATATATAGTATATGTGTGTATTAGGGCTGGGCGATATGGGTAAAAAAAATAATCGTGATTTTTTTTTTTTTAAATAAAACGCTATTGCGATTTAATTGCGATTTTATTAAAAATTACTATAACACCTTAATTTTTCAATAAAACGTTTATTTAACACTACAGAATTTTAATGTGCATGATTCTCAATGTTCAATACACTCTAGGAGCATAAAAATACAAACCAGAAAATAGTTAAAATAAAATTAGCTAGTGCTACCTGTGCTGCGGTTACATAGATAGTAGAAAGTCAGTTTATTAAACAGTACACTACATAATCTTACTGTACATGTTTCTCAATGTCCAATACACTCTTGGAGCATAAAATTATAAACCACAAACTAGTTAAAATTAGCTACATTTGCTGTGGTTACATAGTAGCACAAGGCAGTGTCACTAGCCAATTCTTAGGTCTTCTGACACACCATTGTCATGTTTTCTTGGACAGTCATTCTAACTGTGGTATGATTTTTATTTTAAACAATTTTTCTTTTATTGAGGATTTTCAATTAATATAACTGTCAATCATATATATTACAGTTTTAGTCACATAAGAACATGAGAAAGCATTGACAGAGTAAATTAAAGTCAGGGACTAAGCTAGTGCTTGACATGAGCCTCTGAATCCTCCATTTTATAATGAATATATAGTTTTATAAACCTCTCAAATAGTGTATGGGCTACTCTTGAACCCACGTGATATATCTGGCATTTCTGGAGGTGATAGAACTATAGTAATATACGGTCACTTTTGGACCATGGCACATCATTTATATCTGTTATAGGTTTTTATAGGCCACCTTTGGGCCATTTGAAATTTATTAGGTCTCTCTCATATCACAATGAGTCACTATTGAACCCATATTATCTAAACTAGCATCTAGAAGGAATATAATGAAATAAAAGGTTGATAGCTATGAAACAAATAAAGTTGCTATTTAAGTACCAAGTTAGTAAAAATAGCATGCAATAGTGCTGTGTGAGGGAGGAGGTCTATATTACAATTTAACCCTTTATACACCTAGCTACCTATACATAGATATCTTAGTTACAACCATGGACATTTTGCAAAACATAATGTGTCCTACAGTACAATCTTATATAGAACATGTCAGTGTGTGGGGGTGAGCTTGCTGATAATATAGATAACCCAAGGCTATGTGCTGCAGGAAGAAATAGTAGCTGGAATGGACACAAGTATAATGGATAACAACTGCATAAGATAATCTATTACGTGGGTGAGACTGTTGTAGTAAATATGTTGTGGGTTTTGACTTCTAACTTTGCTCACTAGGGTCAGTTTGGTCATCTGCATCTAATGGGGCTTTTCTATGAATAGACGGGGCTATGTTATAGGGAGGATCCTGTTGGGATTTCTGATTAGGAGTCTCCTCCTGACATTTAAAGGGACAGTTCACCCAAAAAAATTCTCCCCTTTAAATTGTTCCCAATGATTCATTTTACCTGCTGGAGTGTTTTAAATTGTTTACAAGTAACTCCTTTACCCATATTTTGGCATTTGAAATAGCTGATTTAGCCTGTGGTATCACCACCTATACTTAAAGTTTCTATACTGGAGTATATTCTACTGAATAGCCTAAGTAAACACAGCCAGCAGAAGAGATTACACTCTCAGTGGGGGGCATGATAGTTAAGTAATAAAATGATAATTTGCCATTGTTCTCTCTAAGTATTGAGCTTTGGTTTTCTAGACAAATATAAGATAAAGAATCTAGTCTGTGTACATAAAGTGATAACATAATGAGATCTGATATTACCTGAAGCTCAACCCATTGTAGTAGGCTGTGGTTTAAAAGTACAAAACTAGCTACTTCATATACACAAATAAACCTGAAAATGCAATTTCTCATAAATGTTATACTCTGCAGCTGGTATAACAAGTCATTGAAAATAAATTCCTATAAAAACAATTTTACAGTGTACTGTCCCTTTAAGCTAGAGGGAGCATATATGCTGGGACTTGGAGCTAATGCCTGGTCAATTTGTATCTTTTGTGCAAAATTGCTATGCAAGCAGTGTCCAAGCTGATCAATCTACAGTGTGCGCAGTAAGTGTAAACATTATACTCTATATACCTATGTATAAATAAGCGTCTCAGCAGTGCTATTGAATTATTATTAAAATTATTGAGGTAACTTACAATCTTAAACATTATATGCTACAGCCATGATTCCTGAATGTGGCTTATAAGATACAGATATGAATACCTGGAGTCATGAATATAATAAAACTTGCTAGAGATTCCTTATAGGTGAAATTGCCAACTAGTTACAATAATATGGAATCCCAATGAACAAAAGTGATTAAAACAGAAAAAATGGCTTATAGTGGTACTGCATGTATAGAGAAAAGCCTATACTACTTTCTGTAAGCTGATACAAATATAATCTCAGATATTGAATATATCTGTCATGTCCCAATTACTTTAAGATATGTCAAAGGGAGTCCAACAGGCAATATATTTATCTCAGGGCAATGTGTTGCATAAAGAGGTAATAGTAAAAATATTCAAGAGTATCGTATATAAGAACTGCATAACATATAACAGTATGTAAGGTAAACACTTATAAAAGATATGTCATACACTATGACTTCCTAAGATAGTCAATATACTAGGATTGAGCCAATGCTCCCTATAGTGGATGTAGAAAGTTTTATGTTATAGGGGAAGTCTAGTTGATGTGATACTAGTAAGGAAAGCATTCTCCAATGGGTATGCCCTCCTCTTTATATACAGTATATATATATATATATATATATATATATATATATATATATATATATATATATATATATATATATATATATATATATATATATATATATATATATATATATATATATATATATATATATAGGCAGGCAGGCAACTACTAGCAAAGAAGAGAAAAACTCTGTAACTTAACATTATGAAAACGTTGAACTATATTATTAGGTGTAAACATGAGGGAGGTTATCAATATGTTTAGATGAACACCCTGTTATATGGAACCTTAGGAAAGACAAAACCTCTAACAAAGAAAGTTCTCCAGTCCCTGGGATAGTTAAAATGATAGAGTCAGGTAGGGCTGCAAGCTCTCATCTCACATTGGGAATAGTAGAATAAATTATCCGATGCCAAGTCTTTAAGATAGAGTCCTCAATAACGCTACACATGGGTCCTTTACATATGTGCTACCATCTCCTATAGCCTGTGGTGTAACTGGAGAGGTATGTCGCTGTAATGACAGAATGGTTATCAACCAGCTTTGCCGTTTTGATTGTGCTGAGTCCTCGCATGAGATTGTTAGTTCCATGGAATCCCAGCCATGGAAGTCGGCCGCCCCTCCACAGTCAAGATCCAGAGGTAGGCAAAGCAATCCCGTCATTTTGGGGCAAGGTTTGGTGACGGATGACGGCTTTGACGCTGACTTTTGTGAAATTGGCGCCAACATTTTTTTTGCTGCCCCTTCTAATTTCCGCATCCTTAAAACTCCTTGTAGGAAGATGTAAGCTAGTTTGAGCCTGTGAGGCATCTCCGAGTTCAGCGTTATAGCTGTTAGGCAGGAAATGCTGGTATGGTAGCGCTAATAGGCTTTCAGAGATTAGCTCTATCTGATTGAATCCTGACTCCATGTCCTTCAAAGCCTTGTTGGCTACTCCCCAGGTTGCCTCCTCTAGTGTTATTGTTAAGTCTGAGAAATTCTCTCCAATTTCTGCTCAAAATATTGCAGAAAGACATGTAACCCCTTATGAACCTCCTCCATTTGAGGTATAGCTATGCGTTAATGGATAGATAGTCAATGATTGACTATTGTAACCGGCGTACCGGGGGGTGTCAATGGCCCTGTCACACAAGGCCATAACAGTCCGGATCAGGGTGTAGACAGCATAAATACATCCAAGCTTGGTATTTTTGTGGTCAGCAGGCTTACATAAGCTTGATTAAACAATATTTCACCAAGTATGTTGCTTGAATTCTTTTGATAGTTGATAGATTTTACAGACTCAATCTAGAAATCTCTGATTTTGCGTCCTCTCACGGAGCTGCCCAGACACGCCCCCGAACTGTGGTATGATTAACATATGAAGCAGTGTAAGCATTGAGAAACCTAAAAAGTGCTTGTGAAGTTCTATAACTGTATATTAATGTGCAGTAGAGTTAGTGCAATGCACACACTGCTGCATGTGTTATTCATTTTAGATGAGTGATTGTCCAGGCAAACATGAGGGATCTGGCATTGACAAGGAAAATCCTGACATCCATTCCTGTCATATTACAATTAATTTTTCCAGCTATAGCTGTAGTACATAACACTAAGAAGTAGTACAGTTATAGTTAGAGTGCAATACATAATACAAATAAATTAACTCAACACACACACAGCTAATTGAAATGAAATTAGCTGGCCAGTTCTTTCTTACCACATTGTCCTTTGTTTTCTTGGGCAGTCAGTCTAGCTGTGGTATGAGTAACATATGAAGCAGTGCATGCATGGAGAAACCTTAAAAGTGCTGAATTTACAGCAGTCATATGTTTTTTGTACAAGTACACAGTAAAGGTATGACAATGCACACAGCTAAATGAATAGCACATGCAGCAGAGTGACTGTCAAGGAAAACATGAGTGACACTGATAAGGTCAATCCTGACATTCTGTACTGCCTGTCATATTAAATCACACAGCTATTCTGTAGAACATAACATTTACAGAACACTAAGAACAGTTATAGTTAGAGTACATAATACAAACAAGTGAACTCAAGACACACAAAGCTAATTGAAATTAAATTAGTTGGCCCGTTCTTACCACATTGTCCATGTTTTCTTGGGCAGTCAGTCTAGCTGTGGTATAAGAAACAAATGAAGCAGTGTATACATGGAGAAACCTTAAAACTGCTGACTTGATATTTGACTGACTGATTGATTTGATTGATTTTTGACTGACTGATTTGATTGATTGATTGATTGATTGATTGACTGATTGATTTGACTGACTGACTGACGATTCATATTTCTAACTGTAGTAAAGGTAGTACAATGCACACTGCTTCATGTGTTAGTCATGTAGCTGAGGGACTATCCAGGAAAACATGAGGGATGTGGCATTGACAAGGTAAATCATGCAACCAGTTTTTAACATCCATGTATCAACTAATAGCAGCAGCACTGCAGCATAGTACAGTAAGACAGAGTACATTTTTCACATTTAAAAGAGAGAATACAATGCAAAACATTGGAAGTTGGAACCTGCCCTGTTTATGGCATTGGCCATCCCTACAGCCAGACTGCAGTCAGTGCACAAAGAGCATGTGCGTTTTCACACAGGAGATAGATGTGAAATTGTGAATCACATTCACTAATTATATGAGCTGACAACATCATAAATGGGTTTGTTTGTCATAGTGAGTGACACATTAAGTACAAACTATAAGATGTAGAGCTTGTAAAAGGAGGGCCCCTGAAGAAATTACGATAATTTGTAATAGTAATAATTTAGTAATATAATAATATCATAATTATTATTTTACTATAAATAAATATTTAAAATAAAATCATTATATAAAATATATATAATATATATAACTTTAAAAATTAGGGCAGATTAGGGGTTAATAAGTGTAAGATTAGGGGTGTTTAGACTTGGGGTTCATGTTAAGGTGTTAGGTGTAAATATAAAATGTGTTTCCCCATAGGAATCAATGGGGCTGCGTTACTGAGTTTTACGCTGCTTTTTGGCAGGTGTTAGACTTTTTCTCAGCCGGCTCTCCCCATTGATGTCTATGGGGAAATCGTGCACGAGTACATTTATAAAATATTTTACCAGGAAGGATACATTGAGATTTCTCTCGTTTTCAAGTATGTCCTTTTCTCTTGTTTTCAAGTACATACGACCAGCTCACCGCTCACTTAAGCAGCGCTGGTATTGGAGTGCGGTAAGGAGCAAAATTTTTCTCTACGTTCACTCCTTGCCTTTTAATGCCGGGTTTGTAAAAACCTGTAATACCAGAGCTGCAAGTAAGTAAGCGGTGAGAGAAAACTGCTCGTTAGCACAGCACAGCTCCTAACGCAAAACTCGTAATCTGGTCGATTGACTTTTTATCTCAAAATCATCATTGATGAAGTGCACGGTTAAACTCATATATGACTATGTAACATTCTTTTGAAGCCTTCTTTACTAACCGTGTATGCAGGTACCATGTCTTTGCATATATAATATGCGATAGCGTTGGTTATTTCTCTATGCCTTTTGAGGTCTTCGCATATGGTGATGTGTTTGCAAATTCCTTTATGATTGATTCTTGCTGCCCAACTTTATCTTCACAGTTTGTTTGTGTTGTCTTTTCTCAATCAGGGTTTTTTGGCCATACATAGTTCAAATATTTCCTTTTGCCGCTGTTTAAGGTACTGGAACAGGTTTGGTGTGTTACTTCTTCTTGCTGCAACACTCATTCCACAAGTCTTGCAGATTACTTGGTTCTGTTTCACATCTTTTCTGAATCCAAAATATTCCCAAACAACTGATGTTGAATTTTTATTTGGCACCAACAATTCATAAGCAACATCAACATCATCATCATTATCATCGTTATTGTTGGACAAGGACAGCTCTTCAGAACTCATCTTGAATTTTATGTACAGTACGCCACACACAATATTAGCTGCCACAGAAAATGAGGAGATTATACTACCGCACACACACTGGCAGTATCAGTAGGGTGGCACTGGCAACCGTGGCACAATGGTAGACAAGAGACCGCAGGCTTGCACTTGAATAGAAAGACAGACAACAATTGAATGGCCTTGATTGATGATGCAGTTAGCTGTTAGCTTAGCTCTGATTATGCTAGTATAGCTTCTTCAAGTTGCAAAGATGACGCAGCGGAAGCAGTCTTAAAAAGTTTCCTAAATATTATACAATCTCAATTTTTTTGGATCAGTAATAAGGAGGATGATCTTCTTCTGCTGTAATTAAGACAAGAGACCACAGGCTTAAACTTCTTGAATATAAAGAAGACATTGACAACAATGGGCTTGATGATACAGTCACCTTGATTGAAGAGAACACAGGCTTTCTGCACTTGAATATAAAGAAGACAACAATAGGCTTGATGATGGATGCAGTCACCTTGATTGAAGAGAAGTAGAGAACAACACAGGCTTGCTGCACTTGATTATAAAGAAGACAACAATGGGCTTTGATTGAAGAGAACACACTCAGGCTGGCAAGTTGCTGCGCTTGAATATAAAGAAGACAACATGGGCTTGATGATGCAGTCACCTTGATTGAGAAGAGACAAGAGACCACAGGCTTACACTTGAAATTAATTGAATATAAAGAAGAGAGCAATGTGCTTGATGAATCAGTCACCTTGATTGAAGAGAACAGAATAGGCTTGATGATGCAGTGACATTACCTGGATTGAGAGACAAGAGACCACAGGCTTACACTTGTAATGAATTGAATATAAAGAAGAAACAATGTGCTTGCTCATCATCATGTTTATTTGAGACTGAGGCAACAATGGCTTTCACTGGAGGAGACTGACCTTGCAGTTGTAGAATACACTGGCTCTGGAGAACTGACCTTCCTGTTGTAGAAAACACTGTCTTTGGATGACTGGCTTTGCTGTTGTAGAAGACACTGGCTTTGGATGACTGACCTTGCTGTTGTAGAAGACATAGGCTTTGCAGAGTTGCAGTGTACTTGCAGGATGACTTTGGTGTTGCTGAAGAGGAAACAGGTGTGGTGACATTTAAAATGTCACCACAACAGGCTGCAGGATGTGGATGACCTTGCTGTTGTAGAAGAAGAAACAGGCTGCATGATGTGGATGACCTTGTAGTTGTAGAAGAAGAAAGGCTGCAGGATGTGGATGATCTTGCTGTTGTAGAAGAAGTAACAGGCTTTGGATGTGGATGACCTTGCTGTTGTAGAAGAGAAAAAAGGCTTTGGATGTGGATGACCTTGCTGTTGTAGAAGACGAAACAGGCTTTGGATGTGGATGACCTTGCTGTTGTAGAAGAAGTAACAGTCTTTGGATGTGGATGGCCTTGCTGTTGTAGAAGAAGAAACAGGCTTTGGATGTGGATAACCTTGCTGTTGTAGAAGAAGTAACAGTCTTTGGGTGTGGATGACCTTGCTGTTGTAGAAGAAGTAACAGTCTTTGGATGTGGATGACCTTGCTGTTGTAGAAGAAGTAACAGTCTTTGGATGTGGATAACCTTGCTGTTGTAGAAGAAGTAACAGGCTGCAGGATGTGGATGACCTTGCTGTTGTAGAAGAAGAAACAGGCTGCAGAATGTGGATGACCTTGCTGTTGTAGAAAAAACAGGCTGCAATCTGGAACCACAGGCAGTCTTTGCTGTTGGTTAAACAATGAACATAAAATATTTTTAGAATAAGGTGGTGGGAGGGAGGAAAAAATAGACAATATATATATTATATTTTGTGTTCAACTTCTAAATCAATCAAGAGCAATAGAGCATGCACTTTTAAACAACATTCACAACTGAATTGACTTATATTATCTTAGCTATTTTCTTATTTCTTAAACACAATTGGTTAGGCAATAGGCATACTTCAGGGGCCAGTCTGCTGTTTTGTGGCTGCACAATGCACATGGACAGGTTAATAGGGCATTGCACACCTAACACAATGAATGCAGATTGCACATTTATTCTGTTTGCTCCTCTCTCTCTCTCTACTCACCAAAATGCATAATGATTTTTTTTAATGTTGCAGCACTAGCCTAGCCGCAATGATAAAGAAAACAAACTGACTTGCATTGCAGCTTACAATAAAAAACGTATTCCAATTTTTTTTCTTAACATTTTTTTTTTTTAAATTACTGTACTTGCATTGCACTGCAGCAGGAGCATTCATCCATAAAGAATAACAAAATAAAAATTTGATTAAACAAAAATTACTTTTTTGGGAACATAAATTACAGAATAGACGATCATTTTTGATTACTTATAAAAAAATATTTGTTATGGTACACTACTGGACTGCAAAATGGTATAATAAGGGACTGGATAATGATAATGTCAATTTAAAATTAACACTTATAATTAGAGGAAAAATATAATAATAAAAAAAAATGACTGTGTACTGATGATTGATAATCTATCTTCTGGGAATCTACACTTGACTCAACTAAATTATATATTAAATATAAATATAATATTACATTTATCATCTATCTATCTAGTAAGTAATGCTATGGCCTCTATTTATCAACTTGTCAACTTACCTGCATTCGCCGGCACCAATACGCTCGCCTAAGATCGCCTAACATCGCTGCCGCTGGCCTGAATATGTTCTCCAAAATCAAGAAAGCTGTCAAAAAGCAGCACACCAAGTACGGACCGATGAGCAGCGGACTGTTGTTAACTAACAGTCATCAATCTCGCTGCTCCTCGGCTTATTCGCAGATTTCTTGGTACCCTGTCACTAAGCACCCACACTATACTATACTGTTTACCCTTATACCGCCACTCCCGTACCCTGCCGCAACTAAATAAAATGTTAACCCCTAAACCGCCGCTCCAGACCCCGCCGCAACTAAATAAAGTGTTTAACCCCTAAACTGCAGCTCATGGACCCCGCCGCAACGAAATAAAGTGTTTAACCCCTAAACCTCCGCTCACGGAACCCGCACCAACTACATTAAATTTATTAACCCCTAATCTGCTCCCCCTACACTCCCGCCACCTACATTAAATTTATTAACCCCTAATCTGCCGCCCCCAACGTCGCTGCCACTATATTAAATTTATTACCCCTAAACCTAAGTCTAACCCTAACCCTAACACCCCCCCTAACTTAAATATAATAGGACTGAGCTCGCATTCTATTGGCTGATTCGAACAGCCAATAGTATTTTTCCTACCTTAATTCCGATTGGCTGATAGAATCAGCCAATCGGAATTCAAGGGACGCCATCTTGGATGACATCATTTAAAGGAATATTCATTCGTCGGGTAGTTGTCGGCCTGGAAGGATGCTCCGCGTCGGATGTCTTGAAGATGGACCTGCTCCGCTCCGGATGGATAAAGATAGAAGATGCCGTCTGGATGAAGACTTCTGCCCGTCTGGAGGACCTCTTCTGCCCAGCTTCGTTGAGGACTTCGGCCCGGTTGAGTGAAGACTTCTCCCGGTAAGGTGGGTTAGTGTTAGGCTTTTTTAAGGGGGATTGGGTGGGTTTTAGAGTAGGGTTGGGTGTGTGGGTGGTGGGTTTTAATGTTGGGGGGTTATTGTATTTATTTTACAGGTAAAAGAGCTGATTACTTTGGGGCAATGCCTTGCAAAAAGCCCTTTTAAGGGCTATTTGTAATTTAGTATAGGATAGGGATTTTTATTATTTTGGGGGGCTTTTTTATTTTATTAGGGGGGTTAGATTAGGTGTAATTAGTTTAAAATTCTTGTAATTATTTTATTATTTTCTGTAATTTAGTGGGGGGGGTTTCGTACTTTATTTAATTTAATTGTAATTAAATTAATTATAGTTAGTTTAGGTAATTTATTTAATGATAGTGTAGTGTTAGGTGTAATTGTAACTTAGGTTAGGATTTATTTTACAGGTATATTTGTATTTATTTTAACTAGGAAGTTATTAAATAGTTAATAACTATTTAATAACTATTGTACCTAGTTAAAATAAATACAAAGTTGCCTGTAAAATAAAAATAAACCCTGAAATAGCTACAATGTAATTATTAGTTATATTGTAGCTAGCTTAGGGTTTATTTTATAGGTAAGTATTTAGTTTTAAATAGGAATAATTTAGTTAATAATAGTAATTTTATTTTGATGTATTTAAATTATATTTAAGTTAGGGGGGTGTTAGGGTTAGACTTAGATTTAGGGGTTAATATATTTATTATAGTAACTAGACAAACTAGTTGTAACTGAGAGTACAACAAAGTTTAAAGAGAGAATAATTCCACTGAGTATTATCAGACTAACTCTACTAATATCAAAAAGTGTTCAAAATAATTAAATCGTTCCCAATCATTCATACATTAAAGTTTATTAAATTAACTAAGGAACTCACACTCATTCAGTAGCAAAGGCTGTGAATTAAAACCACTTGAACTCTGTGGTTTGCGTAATAGCTATTAGATATATCAGTCCACTATTCAATATCCCCAATCCGTTTTAGAATTAGAATTAACTAAGCCCTTACAATCCGAGGGCTGTATTAATATTAATATATGATAATAAAGGATTGGAGGACATAAATTAAACCACTTCTTAATCTATTTTCCACAAGAGTAAGCACATTAAAAACAAAACAACAGGAGAGACTAAGCTGCCCCTGCCGGACCCCTGACGCGCGTTTCACGAACGCTTCCTCAGAGGGGGTGCGGGCCGCTGCTACTCGGCGTCTTTTATTTAATTGCAATGCCCACCACTCATACCGGATTGGTTAAACGAATGGGAGTTGTCTCCCTATGATTAGCTGAATATCCTATCCATCAGAGCATCAGCATCTTACGTATAAGGAACTCGAGATTAGACAGTGGGTGTGATTCTGGTCATCGCTTAGTCATAGCGGTAGGACCAATCCACAGCAGGGTTGTCATTCCTATACGGGGCGTGAAAGTTAGAGCTATTGTAATTGGACGATCAAGTGTCTCAGCACTATTTGTAAATATCGAGATTCACGAATTATAAATTCATCTGTAAATCTCTTTACACATCTACAATAAGTAATTTTCGAGACTATTGTTTTTTACCCGCTCTGAAACGGATTAATAACAGGGTATATTAATGCAAAATGTGATATAAGACATGCAGACATTTCCTACCCTTATTACGCATAAACGGCTCTAATGATCCACAATTGAAGCTTACTATAATATACAAACTGGTTATTCAGAGGTTTGCGATGTTTGTTGTTACTTTATCTTATATTCATTCACAGTAGATAATCACTGTTATATTGTTATTTATTATAAGGGTCTCAAATGTGCTCTTAAGACAGATATCAGTATATTAAGTTTACATTGGATGTTTGTACTGCATGATTTTTTATATTGCATTGTAAAGTTTATTCCTCCTATCTTAGAGGTTAATGTTAATACACATACTGTCAACATAATATTTGCTTTTTTGCAAAAGGTCTTAGCTACAACTGCGTGTTAGAATACCTATGTTGTTACAAAAATATCTGTTGAACCAAAAATCATGACTGCAAATCCTATTTACTAAATTAGCTAATAGAGGAAGGGGTATGATATGAGTAAGAAATTTTAATAATTTACAGGAATTCAATATATTATCCTTATATTATGAGGACAGATAATATACCTAGATAAATAAAGATAAGAGATATACGTGAATATTTATATTTATCTTAGCAGTGGCAGTATTAGGAACTAGATACTAATGTGTACAAAGGAGAATTTTTGTGTATAGTGGAGAGATTCTGTCTCTTTGTGATAAGTGCAAAAAATAAAAAAATACGAGGAATAAAAAGGGAAATAAACAACAATAGACCCAAAAATCTATTACTAGTGCAAAAGTCTTGTGGTAAGTGTGATTTATTTATAAAGTAACATAATTGCGTTACTTTCATATATGATGGGGTTAATAGAAACCCATTATAATAGTGAAAAAATGGTATATAATTAATATATTAATTTTATAAGGAATATTTGTTTCGAGTATCCTTACGTAGTGGTTATCACTTTTATTAGGAGCATCTTATTAGAGTCTCCTTGTGAGGTAACTGTAACTTTTACCCAGGTGTAAAGTGCTTTATAAATATAATTTAATACTAAATAGTGAAATGGTGCAAAGAAGCATGTTCGTTCAATTCCTTATTTGCATCAAGGTATTGTAACTTGTATTTATTATTACACATGATGTTATATATTGATTTATGATATTTTTTAATTAATTTTATTACTTGATCATGCCTTATTATATTGACTGTAATTCCTGATGTCTTGCAGAGAATGGTTCACAGATAAACAAAGTAATTGTTGTAGTCATTCATTCCATTCGGTTTGACAGTATTTAGTAAGTAAATCCACTTGCATTCCATTTTCAGCAATATTTTTTCTATATCGCCTCCTCGGATACCGAGAGATGCTTTTTGGATTACTGTGAATTTCAAATCTTTGGAAGAGCTCTTATGATATAATAAAAAATGTTTGGCAACTGAGGTTATTTTTTTGCCCTTTTTCAGATCCCGTTCAGCTGTTTTAATATTATAGCAGTGTTCCAAGATTCTTGTTTTTACCTCTCTGGTAGTCATGCCAACATAAAACATTTGGCACGAACAGTGTAGTGCATAAACCACTCCAATGGTAGTGCATGAGAAATGACAGGGTATCTTATGTACTCTGCCAGTTTTATCAGTTAGAGATTTGACTTTCCACACATATTGGCACGCTGAACAGGTGCCACAAGGATACATGCCTGGGTCCCTATGTTGTTTTTTTGCAGATCTTACAAAATGACTCGATACCAATTTATCTCTTAGGTTATTGGGTCTTTTGTATCCTAAGGATACTCTCTCTCCAATGAGGGGTTTTAAGGTTTCATCATTTTGTAGAATTTGCCAATGATCATTTATGATTTTTGTCACATGTCTCATCTGGGGATTATATGTAGTTATTAATCTAGGATGAGATTCGGTTTTTGTTTTATCCTTGGGTACTAGTAATTCATCCCTGCAAACTTTAAGCGCTTTGTATTTTGCTCTTTTTACAGACTTTTTACTATATCCTCGCGATATTAGCCTATGTGACAGTGCAACACTCTCTGCCATATAAATCTCTTTATTTGTGCAATTACGGCGGAGTCTCAAAAACTCACCATATGGGATCGCTCTAAGAGTATTGGGTGAGTGGGCACTCGAATGGTGTAAGAGAGTATTGGTTGCTGTCTCCTTTCTGTAGATTGTAGTATTTATAAGGCCTTCGCTATTTTTGAATATTTTCAAGTCTAAGAAACATATCTCCTGCTGACTAGCAGAATATGTCAGTTTTATATTTAAATCATTTTCATTGAGTTTTTGCATGAATAGTTGTAAATCATCAAAAGTACCCTCCCAGATGAACAGCACATCGTCTATATACCGTACCCACAGTGGTATACATTCTGTATATGTTTGTAAATGATCAGAGAATACACGAAAGCGTTCCCAAAAACCAAGAAACAAATTTGCATACGTAGGTGCACATGCAGTGCCCATTGCGGTACCCTGTGTTTGGAGATAGTACCTATCATTAAATGTGAAGAAGTTATGTGTTAGAATGAAATGTAACAACTGAACTATGAAGGCATTGTGTGCTTCATTTTCTAGACTGTTAGACGCTAGGAAGTATTTGATGGCTTCTATGCCATCACTATGCCTGATGTTAGTATAAAGTGACTCCACATCTGCTGTAACTAACCACATATTGTCTGTTAGTTCAATATCTTTTACCATTTGTAATACTTCCATGGTGTCACGGACATATGATGGTAATGTGGTTAGATATTCCCTTAGTCTAAGGTCTATAAATTTGCTGGCATTTTCAGTTAAGTTATCATTTCCAGACATGATAGGTCTGCCAGGAGGTATTACAGGGTTTTTGTGCACTTTCGGTAGAAAATACAGGGTGGCAATCTTAGGGTTCTCTTTTGTCAAAAACTTCTTCTCAGAATTGGAGAGTATATTGTTCTCCCATGCATCCTTAATTATTCGGTTATACTGTATGAGGTAAGAGCTTTGGGGATTGAATATTAGTTGTTTATAGCAGGAATTATTAGATAGTTGTTTTGTGGCTTCATCTATATACATCTGTTGTGGCCATAAGACCACATTCCCACCCTTGTCTGATGGTTTAATCAGGATATCTTGCCATGATTCAATCTCCCTCAAAGCTTGCATTTCAAGACTGCTCAAATTGTTATTAACATTATATATAGGTATCTGTTCAATTTTCTGGCAAACCATTTTACAAAAAACTTGTATTTCAGGTGATAAAGATAAGGATGGAGTATATGTAGACTTAGGTTTAACATTTGACTTCCAGACTTGTGGTGTCGGTGTCAAATTCTCATTATCCATGTCAGTACTGCTTTCTGATAATTCACATAATAAATCAGCTGTAACTAAATCATCTGCATTAAGGATATTTGGATTGTAGGCATATATTTTCTTAAGTAGCATCTTTCTAGAGAATAAGTGTATATCCTTAATCAGTTCAAATTTATTAAGCGAGTTGACAGGGCAAAACGATAGCCCTTTAGATAGTACTGATTTATGTGTTGTGCTTAGTACATGATCTGATAAATTAATAACTCTCATTTGTTCATCCTTATCTTGCTGAAGGGGCTCAGTTCCCTTCTTCTTGTTGATTGTCTCACTGGGCCTGAAAACTTTCTTTTGTTGCCTCTGTTCTGTGTGGGAGTCTGATTGGTCTGTGTGACCGGTTGAGTTGTGTTGTGTGGTGTGGTGGACAAAAAAGAGGTAGAGGAGGAGGTGGAGGAGGTTATAGATTGTGCAGAACTATAACTTCTAGGTCTGATACTTGATGTACTAGGTGTTATGTCATTAGGTTCATCTCTAGTCACATGGTCTGAATCTCCATCAGAATTGTCACTTTCGCTCTCAGCACTACTTTCAGGTTGCTGCACTATGTACCTGTTAGTTCTCTGTCTGAATGCAGTGTTAGTGTTATTACGCCAACGATAAACTCTTTGATTTGAAAAATCTTCTATATCTCTTTGAAGTTTTTGTTTTTTAGTGGCTATTATTTCAAGCTCTAGTTTATCCAGTTCTTTCTGATATTTATCATATTGTGTTTTATAGTCAATTTTATCATCAAATTGGGACAACTGAGCATTATATTCTTCTATCTCAGTATCAAGTTTGGATAACTCTAGTTTATCATGTTTGATTAATATTTGTATTAATTTAAGAGAGCATTCTGATAGTGCTGTTTCCCATTCTTTAACCAGAACTTCATTATTGAGATTGAATGCAGGAAATACCTTCATTCTCAAACCTCTTGGTATAATGTTTTTCTCTGCATACTTCTCAAAGAAGTGCCAGTTCCACCACCTTTTAGATTGTTTATGTAATGTTTGATGTAATTTGCATAATACATTATTTAGTTCCTCCTCATTTATTACTATATTGTCCTTAGTTGAGACATTAAAAATAGAATTTAATTCTTGCAGTCTCTTTTGGTGGCGATTCGCCATATCATTTTGAATATTCATTATTAAACAAATAATTGATCCCCCCAGAAGAAGAGGGCTAAACTCAGTAA